>NC_061512.1:63358995-63400196 GCF_022539505.1 Lolium rigidum | reverse complement strand
CGCGGCCCACCTCCTGATTTAGCCAAAATCTGGTGATAACAACACCTACTTACAATATTTTATTATAAAACACGTAGTAGAATGTCGTTAGAAATTTTCTATGTCAATCATAAATTCACGATTTTTTTACGTTAACCAACCAATCTCGTTCTCATGAAGTAACCACTCCATTTTGTTCTTATTACTATTCTTGACACAAACTTTTAAACCGATGATCTTCATATTACATATTCAATTAATAAATGGTGGCTTAATACCAAAAAAGGATAGCTCAACCAATCATTCAGTACTCAAGGGCCATGTTATAAATTTTCACTTCTCTCTAGGTGCATACTTGCAAGAATACCAAAAATGGCAACACTCATTTATGTCATTTCCTACTTCCGCGTTGCGTCTTCCGACACACTCATCACCTCACAAGAGTACAAGCCGCGCCAGTGTCATCTTGCCGAGGCTCCTTCCGCACCACAAATTCCATCACCTATATTTGTCGCTCATTGGATTAGTTTGGTTTGAAATGGTGGCACTAGGTCATACCAAGCTAAGCTAGACTACCACAAGATACGTTGTCGATTTCAAGTTTTTGCACCACCCATTTTTTCTAAAAATCCAATAGTACAATGTCGACATAAAATTCTATTCCAGTCCCTAATCACCACTTTATTATTTCCTCCACGAATCAAAACCTCGTGAGAACGCCTCCATGTTTGTTCTTGTTATTATTCTAGAGACAACCATTACATGAACCATTGACATTGCATGTTGAGCTAATAAATGGGAACCTCATATCAAAGAAAGATGACTCAACCATTCATTTATTACTCAAGGGTCTTGTTTGAAATTCTCAAGAAACCATTGTGCGAGAATCCTAAAGGAAACACTTATTTGTTTCCTTTGTAGTTACGGCTTCAGAGCTTTCGTCACACTTGTTACCTCATGAAAGTGCAAGTCTAGTAGAGTTGTATTTTCCCTAAAACCAAAGTCCATATATACTTATGGGTATTGCCGAGGTTAACCCTCCTCACTAAGCTAGGACAAACTGTCTATGAGTGATGTAACTAGGTTTCATGCGTTTTACACCTACTTACCATATTTTACTATAAAGCACGCAGTAGAATGTCGTTACAAATTTTCTATGTCAATCATCAATTCACCATTTTTTATGTTACCCAATCTCATTCTCATGAAATAACCATTCCATTTTATTCTTATTACTATTCTTGACACAAACTTGTAAACCGATGGTCCTCATATTACATATTCAACTAATAAATGGTGGCTTAATAACAAAGGAGGATAGCTCAACCAATCATTCAATACTCAAGGGCATGTTATAAATTTTCATTTATCTAAAGGTGCACAGCTGCAAGAATCCCAACAAAGGCAACACTCATTTATTTCCCCTCCTACTTCCGCGTTGCATCTTCCGGCACACTCATGACCTCACAAGATTAGAATCCCCGGCTGTGTCGTCTTGCTGAGGCTACTTCCGCACCACAAATTCCATCACCTGTATTTGTCGCTCGTGGGATTAGTTTGGTTTGAAATGGTGGCACTAGGTCATACCAAGCTAAGCTAGACTACCGACAAGATACATTGTCGATTTCAAGCTTTTTGCACCACCCATTTTTTGCTAACAATCCAATAGTACAATGTCGACATGAAATTCTATTCCAGTCCCTAATCACCCCTTTATAATTTCATCCACAAATCAAAACCTTGTGAGAAACCACTCCATGTTTGTTCTTGTTGTTATTCTAGACACAACCATTAGATGAGCCATTCACATTACATGTTGAGCTAATAAATGGCAACTTCATATCAAAGAAAGATGACTCAACCATTCATTTATTACTCAAGGGTCATGTTTAAAATATTCACATCTCAAGAAGCCATTGTGCAGGAATTCCAAAGGAAACACTTATTTGTTTCCTTTCTAGTTACCGCTTCACAGCTTTCGTCACACTTGTTACCTCACAAAAGTGCAAGCCCAGTAGCGTTGCCTTTTCCCTAAAGCCCACTTCCATACTTATGGGCAGTGCCGAGGTTAATCCTCCTCACTAAGCTAGTCCAAACTGTCTACGAGTGATGTTACTAGGTTTCATGATTTTACTCCTACGTACCATATTTTACTACAAAGCGCGTAGTAGAATCTCGTTACAACTTTTCTATGTCAATCATCAATTCACCAATTTTTTAAGTTGGCCAATCTCATTCTCATGAATTAACCACTCCATTTTGTTCTTATAGCTTCTTGACACAAACATGTAAACCGATGGTCCCTATATTACATATTCAACTAATAAATTGTGGCTTAATACCAAATAAGGATAGGTCAACCCAATCATTCAGTACTCAAGGGCGTGCTATAAATTTTCACTTCTCTCAAGGTGCATACTTGGAAGAATCACAACAAAGGAAAAAATCATTTATTTTCTTTCTTATTTCCGCGTTGCGTCTTCCGACACACTCATCACCTCACAAGAGTACAAGCCCCACTAGTGTCGTCTTGCTGAGGCTACTTCCGCACCACAAATTCCATCACCTATATTTATCGCTCGTGAGATTAGTTTGGTTAAACATGGTGGCACTAGATCATACCAAGCTAAGCTAGACTATCGACAAGATACGTGTCGATTTCGAGCTTTTTGCACCACCCATCTTTTACTAAAAATCCAACAGTACAATGTCAACATAAAATTCTATTCTAGTCCCTAATCACCACTTTATTATTTCCTCCACAAATCAAAACCTCTTGAGAAACCACTCCATGTTTGTTCTTGTTATTATTCTAGACACAACCATTACATGAACCATTCACATTACATGTTGAGCTAATAAATGGAAACTTCATATCAAAGAAAGATAACTGAACCATTCATTTATTAATCAAGGTTCATGTTTGAAATGTTCACTTCTCAATAAGCCACTGTGCAAGATTCTCAAAGGAAACACTTATTTGTTTCCTTTTTAGTTACTACTTCACAGTTTTCAGCACACTTGTTACCTCATGAAAGTGCAATCTAAGTAGCGTTGTCTTTGTGGACACCAGTGCCGCATGACGAATTCTATCACCTACACCTGATCGATCTCGTGGGATATTTAGAATAAACATGGTTGGTACTGATCACATTAAGTGATATGGGTATACCATGTTGGGTAGTCGATATTACTATCCATGGTACGTATTCAGGAGGGAGTCTAGAAGTCCCATGAAGCCCAAGAGAAGTTGAAGCCTAGAAACTAGATAAAAATAGGCAAGTGTTAGCTACGTCGGGTAAACCGACATATAGTATGTAACCGACCCGAGATTGGACCCTGAGACCTAGCCCACTATATAAGGGTTAGGAGCAGCCATCAGGGAGGGGATCCCAAACCTTTGCTATAAAAAGTATCATTGCAATCCCTAGTATCAATACAATCTCGGCAACTTTAGCCTCCAATCTATTTACATCGGATACCTCGTTTGTCTCACAAGTCCACGAAACCACTAGCGTTGTCTTTTCCCTAAAACCTCAGTTCATAATTATAGACATTGCCGAGGTTAACCCTCATCACTAAGCTAGGCCAAACTATCTATAAGTGATGTTACTAGGTTTCATGTGTTTTACAACTACTTACTATATTTACTATACAACATGTAATGTAGTTACAAATTTTCTGTGTCAATCATCAATTCATAACTTTTTTGTTTTAACCAATCTCATTCTCATGATGTAACCACTCCATTTTGTTCTTATTACTATTCTTGACACAAACTTGTAAACCGATGGTCCTCATATTACATGTTCAACTAATAAATTGTGGCTTAATACCAAATAAGGATAGCTCAATCAATCATTCAGGGCCATGTTATAAATTTTCACTTCTCTCAAGGTGCATACATGCAAGAATCCCAACAAAGCCAACACTCATTTATTTCCTTTCCTACTTCCGCGTTGCGTCTTCCGACACACTCATCACCAGAGAATAGTACAAGCCCCGTCAGTGTCGTCTTGTTGAGGCTACTTCCGCACCGCAAATTCCATCACCTATATTTGTTGCTCGTGGGATTAGTTTGGTTAAACATGGTGGCACTAGTTCATACAAAGATAATCTTGACTATCAACAAGAAATGTTACCGGTTTCAAGATTTTTACACTGTCCCCCCTTGTTCATATAAGATCTATGGTAAAATATCGACAAAAGATTTCTTTGTAAATCGATAATTAATTAGTTTATTTTTTCACCCACCAATCAAATTCTTGTGATAAAACTACTCCATGTTTGTTCGGGTTACCGCGATTCACACAAGTTTGTAAACCCATGGTCATCATATTACATGTTGAGCTAATAATTGGCGACTTGATATAAAAAACAGTTCAAACAGTATTCGTTGCTCAAGGGTTATGTTATAAATGTTCACTTATCTCGAGGGGCAGACGTGCAACAATCCCAAAAGCAGTGCTCATTTGTTTCCTTTCATGTTTTCACCTCATGGCTTTTGTCGCATTCATCACCTCACAAAGGTACAAGCCCCACTAGCGTCGTCTTTCCGACGCCGCCGATGTACCACACATTCCATCACCTACATTTGTGCCTTCTCAGTTGGTTTGGCTCAACATGTATGGTGGAACCAGATCATACTAAGCTAAGCTAGACTACCGACAAGATATGTTTCCTATTTCAAGCTCTTTGCACCCTCCATTTTTTATTAAAGATCAAATAATAGAATGTCGACACAAAGTTTCTATTCTAGTCCCCAATTCACCACTTTACTTTTGCCTTCACCAATCAACTCCTTGTGAAAAAACCAATTCATGTTTGTTCTTGTTATTATTCTTCGATGATCATTATATGTTGGTGCATTTTGTACTTGTCATTGCTTGACACAAGGTTGTAAACTTATGGTCAT
This sequence comes from Lolium rigidum, assembly GCF_022539505.1. NCBI lineage: Eukaryota > Viridiplantae > Streptophyta > Magnoliopsida > Poales > Poaceae > Lolium > Lolium rigidum. The sequence goes on along the minus strand of NC_061512.1, from coordinate 63,395,302 downwards.
CATATTACATCTTGAGCTAATAAATGGTGTCATTATCAAATAAACATAACATAACCATTCATTTGACACTTAAGGATCATGTTAGAAATTTCACTTATCCTAAGGGGCAAAAGTGAAAAAAATCTAAAAGGCATTCGACCTTATGGCCTTCGCCACATGCGTCACCTCGCTAAAGTGCAGGGCCCACTTGTGTCATCTTGCCCACATCACTGCTGCACCACATATTTCATCACCTACAGGCTACAGTTGTGTGTCGTGGGCTTAGTTTGGCTCAACATGGTGCTACCAGATCATACCAAAATAATCTAGGCCATCGACAAGAGGCGTTATTGGTTTCAAGCGTTTTTACTACCTTTCCCTTCTATTTAGTGCAAATTCATTAACAGAATTTTGAGATTTTTTTTACGCCATTACTTTATTTCTAAATGGAAACTGTCACTTAAAAAACCACTAACCTTTTTCAGAAACTGCAAATGTAGCAAGAGCTACATGTAGCTCATTTTTTTCTAAAACGTTGAATACAACATTTTGAAGTTTCAAATTACTCTAAAAAATCATAGATGTTGACAATGATGTATTTTACCAAAGCGTACGAAGTCTCAACTCGAAACACCTTATATCCTAGGCCACATAAAAATAGAAAAATCTGACAATTTTGGAGGTTTGAATTATTGGAGTGTCCTACTTGTTCACTACTTCAGATTCTCACTTTTGCGTTTTTACACGACCTAAAATATAAGGTATTTTTAGTTGAGATTTGACACGTTAGCAGAATACATCATTTTCTTAATTTTGAATTTTATTTTCTGAATTTTTAAAATTTAAATGTCATTTTTTAAAATTCTCAAAGAATAGGTAAATGTAGTCTGGTCTACAAAACGCCCTACTCCTTTTTCTTTTCTTTGTGTTAGGTTGGACACAAAGTTGTAAACCCATGGTCATCACATTAATCTGCTATTGACAATGTAATTCTTTCTGCATATATACTATTTTGAAAAAGGGGAGCATGCCAAACCTATTCAACGAAACAATGCACACGGCCAATTTGTATTGAATGTATAGGCTAATACATTGTGCCATCAATGAGTGGTAATCCTCAAAAGATTACACTATACATAATTATTCACAAGGAAATCTTATGTTAAATTTCTTAGCCCAATTTCATTTAGTGCGAGACATTACTACAATCTTGAGGTAATAAATGAGGACTTGCTACCAAAGAAAGAGAGTACTACAGTAATACTACTATCATTCATTCATTAGTAAGGGGATGGTTCCAAAATACTCACTTCTTTCAAGGGCCCAACGTGCAATGTTCCTACCTCGTAGCTTCCGCCGCACGCGTCATCTCACTGACGCCACTGCCCCACCACGCGTCCCCTCACCTACGCGCCTGCTACCTCACGCCGTCACCCGCGCCACCGGGTATAAAGCGACCTGCCCGAGCCCCACCTTCCGCTTCACTAGAAACTCCAGCACAAGTTGCTGCTACGGCGGCGACGCTCCCGACGACGAAGCCATGTGCGGCAGCAATGTAATCGCGGAGTTGGAGAGGCGCAACGAGCTGAGGCGGAGGCTGTGGCCCCAGAAGAACAAGCCCAGGACGGGCCGGCTCTTCGCGCGGTTCCCGGAGGTGTTGGAGCTGGATGAGGAGGACTTCGAGGCTGACTTCCAGGAGTTCGAGGCCGACACCAGGGACTCCGACTTCGAGTTCGACTTCGAGGAGGATAGCGACGACGAGGTCGTCGAGATCAAGCCGCCCACCGTCAAGACGTCCATCTCCAAAGGTATCGCCGTCGGCTCGCTGGGAGTATATATATTTTTTCGTAACTGATTGTTGTGGAAGCTGTGGGATTTGTTCGGGAAGATGGCGGTTCAGGTTTCAGGGGATGGTTTGTTTTGTCGTTTGATGGTGTGTTTCGGACATTTCTTGTGCTTTCCAGGTTTACTGTTTGTTAGGGATTTTGGGGTATTACGGAGTGATCTGGAACAAGGGTTACCATCTTCATTTCTCTGTCGTGTTGGGATTCTGAAATTGTTACTAGTCTGTTCGCTTTGGGAAAGCGATTTTGGTTGTCGATCTGGGGATTTCTAACTTTTCCGAGTTTGAATGTTGATTCATATACTATGTTTTACTGTTTAGTCAAAAGAGAATGCTGATTTACATGCTTAGTGTTTAGTCAAAAGGGTTGAAAGTCTCAGTAACTTTTTTTTTGCTCCAAGATCTTGGGACTTTTGGCCTTGTGAATTGTTTCATCATTCCTTGTTAGCAGGAATTATCTCCCTGTTCCATGCATGGCTGTAGATCCGCGTGAGGATTGTTCTAGTTTTGTTGAACTCACATTCTAATTTGATTATTGTGTTGATTGCCGAGTCGTACATTAATCATACTGCTAAATTCTCTCCGTGTTCTTGTGATTATTATTCTAGTCTTTTAGAGGTAACTTCTAGGGTAGTTTATTTCAATCAATATATTCTATAATTCGTCTTTGTGCAATTTTTTTAAAGATGCTCCGTGTTCTTGTTTGGTTAGGCTAGCATTAGATCCGCGTGAACCGTGAGGATTGCTCTAGTTTTGTTGAACTCACAATCTAATTTGATTATTTTGTTGATTGCCGAGTCGTGCATTAATCATACTGCTAAATTCACTGATCTTTTAGAGGTAACTTCTAGGGTAGTTTATTTCAGTCAATATATTCTATAATTCTTCTTTTGCAATTTTTTTTAAAGATGCTCTGTGTTCTTGTTTGCTTAGGCTGGCACTAGATGACCATTTCATTCGTTTCTGCATGAGAACACTTCTGTCCTTTGGCAGTATATCTTTAATAAACTTGATGACAGCCAATTTTGAAGTATTGATCCTCCAACAATTGAATAAGCATCTGATATTTCATGAGCTTCCTCACAAGTTTGTGTCTACTATTGATTGATGTAGTTTAGTCTTGCTGGTTGGTGCCTCTGAATAAGTTGTCTAAGTCTTGGTAGCTTCTACTACCGATGTAAGCCATAAGAGTTTAAACGTTGGTCTTTGTTGAAGTTTTAGCTACTCTACTTTCTTGTTCCTTATTTACATATCAGATTGCCATGTGAATACTAGATTAGCCTAAAGTTGGATATTGCGGGTTTTATTTTGATCCGATATTTTTTATGGACTCTCCATTGTGTATAGTATTGAACGTACAGCTGGGTTATCTTAGAACCCTTCTTTTTTTATTAAGTATGATTTGATGGGTGTTTGATCCAAAATCTGAAGGGGATTGTACTCATGGTTTAGTGTTCATCAGGGTTATGATCTCTTATAGTCTTACGTCTAAATTCAGTAAGAAGAAATTTCTGTGTTTGACTCTCTTAGCATTGACACTGTTCTTGCATTGCAGATGGCTTGGGCACCATGACTACTGCTAGTTTTGATGACCCTGCGGAAAGATCATTGAAAAGGAAGAGGAAGAACCAATTCAGGGGTATCCGCCAGCGGCCCTGGGGTAAGTGGGCTGCTGAAATCAGAGATCCTCGCAAGGGTGTGCGTGTCTGGCTCGGTACTTTCAACAGTGCTGAAGAAGCTGCAAGAGCTTATGATGTTGAAGCACGCAAGATCCGTGGCAACAAGGCCAAGCTTAACTTTCCAGAGGAGCAAACAGTTGCTCCAAATTGCCGCCCTGCTGCTCTTAAAGTACGCAAGTCAAGAGAAGTACAGATACCTGCCGTTGTACCAACAGTCAGCAACATTGCCAATACAAACCAGCCACCTGCTCAGCCTGATAACGTGCCATTTGTTCCTGCAACGAACTTTGCTGCCCCTGTTGAAGCTCCTGTCATGAATCTGTACTCTGACCAGGGGAGCAACTCTTTTAGCTGCTCTGACTTGGGTGAGTCTGCGCTTGTCCAGAGCAACACCTACAGCTATGAGTCTGCGCTTGTCCAGAGCAACACCTACAGCCAAGTGGTGCCTCCTGCTATGGAGAACAATGAAGTTGATCTCACCGATGGGCTGGGGGATTTAGAACCTTATCTGAGGTTTCTCATGGATGATGTTGTGGATGAACCGATTGGCAACTTTCTGAATCCTGATGAACCTCAGGATGTCCTCGGCAACATGGACCTTTGGAACTTCGATGACATGCTCATCCCTGGCGAATTTTATTGAGGTTTTCAGAACCAGTATATAGGGACAAAGGGTAAGCCTTGGCAATTTGAACCTTTCAAATTGAGTCGCAAAGTTTTTTTCTTTACTCTGAACCGTTTGCTCTGTGTTTCAGAAATAAGACTATGGGAGATTGGGAAGCACCCTATTGTCACCGTCGGCTAGCATATGCTTATGTACAAGCTTAGATGCGAAAAGTTGCATCCTGAGTTTCTTTTATAATTGGCCCGTTTCCTATTTGACTGTCCATGTATGGCAGCCATTTGTAAGGTTGAAGAACCATCGTCTTTCTTTTATACCGTTGCTATCATATCTGAATGTGAACATCGCTAATCTATGTCCATTATTATGCTTTAATGTGTGCACTTTATTGCTCCTTTTCTTCAATTCTGCGAGTTTAATAGTTGGTAAAATTAAGAGAATGGATTTTTGTAGCTCAGGATACATGGAGGCCCTTTTTTGAACCTCTGAAAATTCGAATACAAATACTTTTTGTAAAAAAAAAAATACCAGGATGTAGATAATATTTAATCTACAATATGTGATTACTGATATATATCGTATTTACAATTTTATATACATAAGTTCATCTTTTAAAGTCGGAACTGTCTGGTTACTTGCACATTTCTGCTATATATATATATAGGTGAGGCAAGCAAAGTTCTTCTCAATATTGTTGGAGATGACGTTGACTACATCTCTTCACTTTGGGCTTCGGCTAAGGGTGAGCAAAAAAAGTTTGACTGGTTTCATTGGTTTGGGCTACTTTTTTTTTTTAACTAGATTGGAAGTTAGAATTCAGTTTGCGAAATAAAATGAATGCTATCCACCAGCTGGTTTGTACGGTTTTAGTTTTTGCCCACCCTATCTCCGACGAAATATACCAGATGTAGTAATATTTTGATCACTGATAGCCATTTTTCTGCTTGTAGTTCGTATCAATACAGTTTATTGTATATATTACTGGTGTCCTGATTCATGATGTAACGAGGGAACATCTTTTTTTTTTTGTCAATGCAAGTAAATATCCTGAAATTCTGTTTCGGTGACTTTTGCTCGTCACTGATCAACTAATCTAGATGCTTTACCACCCCCACATTGTCAATTCGGTCATGTTATGTTAGGTCCTTGACTTGATGCAGGTATAAATAGAAGGAGGACATTTACAGTACCCAAAATTAGTATGGGCCGTTCATTCCTATTGATCCAATGGCTAGAATGTTTTGGTACTCCACCACTAATACTATGGAGTGCTAACTCAAAAGCCATGGAGTACCTTGATCCGAGGGGCAAAACCGTAATCAGCTTTCCAAGAATATACGGCGAAGTATATGAAATCTAAAAGCGTATGATCATCTTCCTGGCGGCCGGAGCTCGGACGCCGCCACCACTAGTCCACCTCCGCCCATGGTTGGAGATGACAAGACGAGCCTCCTACCAGTCTCCACATTCATCATGGGATGAACGTAGCAAGTCCCCACGGCAGGGATCTACACCTCCGTCGGAAAAACTTATTTTTTTAATTATGCCTGAATACGATCTCCACTACAGATGCCTAACAAGTTTAATCTGAACCATGCTCGTCATAGTAGTACGATGAACTAGAACCAAACAGAGTCAACTTAATTCACACGGAGGAGGTGTTAATTTCCATACAAATCAAAATCAAATCATTTTATTAGATCTGGGTTGAACTTCATGGACTCAAATTAGCAGTTGGTTCATCGTCTCATGCATAGCAGATAGCCCAAAAGATTGTGCTGAAAGGTTTTGATGGTTGGGATGGGGTAACGATATGGAGAGGGCTGCTTTTGATCGGAATGAAGTCTGCAGCGTGAGCTTGGAAGGAGCACCCATGGCGCTTCGAAAGATTGGGTGTGGAGCGCGATCAGGAGGGTAGAGGCGGCGGCGTATGATGTATCATGGGGTAACTGAAAAAGTAAAAAATGCCCTGCTAAATGGATGGCTAGATATGTCTGGTACTCCCATCCTCCAAATAGAGTACCAGGGTACCTTAAAAATATAGAATTGAGTATATTTACTATTAAACTAGTAAAAGTGCCCGTACTTGCACCGAGTAACCAAATACCAATAATCTTTGGAAAACTTTATATGTTGATATTTCTCCTCGTTGTCGCTCTCATTGATGGTGGTCCGTTTAACTCCTATTCATAATAATATTAGATTGCGAGCCCCACACTAAACCAACTTGTAATACCTCAAACCCGTAATGATTGTGGGCATCATCCTTAAATTTTATTAAGATATGAATTCAAACAAATTTATAATTAGTATGGACAGAATCCAAAAGTCATACCGCACTCAAACATAGATAGCCACTGCAATAAATACAGCACCGTCGCAGTGCATAACATTGTCCGTGACTGCAAACTGAACATAAGTAAGCTTGTTCTAGCTGATTCGATTCCCACAATATGCACGAGTATGTTGAGTTCAATCCAATGCAGAAAATGCAGATGTTTAAAGAACGTACACAAAAAATTGCATATTGGCAGACTTAAATACATTCCACTGTTAGCTGATTGAATTTCCTGTCTGTCACAGGCCATCAGAAGTGAGATGGAAGCTACCATAGCATGCATGAGTATGAGTATCTTGAGTTCAGTACAATAAAAGAAATTCAGATTTCGAACCAATGTACACGAAAAATTGCATATTGGCTGACTAAAGTTTTTCTTCATTGTTTCTTTTCGTTGTTACGTGTAGCGGACACCCGGTCCAGCACGAAGTTAGTTGGTTTCGATTTTATTGAATATGGCATGAAGTCTCAATCATTCATTCACCCGACGTCAATTTCCAACCCAAGCCTCATTCATTTATGTGATGTCAATTTACAACAATACTTATGTGATGTTTACTAAATGAAGAATCATATATCTACAGTTGGTGCTTCTCGAAATGGCATTAGAGATGGTTTTAATGCTAGCTAAATTAGCATTGTCAAGCTTTTAGACGCACATGTAGTTACTTCCTACACTCTAGTAGCGTTGGACATGGTGACCTGCAAATCAGTTGAAATAGAAACCGGCCTCACCTTGGTTTGTACTTCGTGAACATGAAATTAATTGGCTTGTGAGCAAAAGATTCAGGTCACGCAGTATAGTTATCTGCAATTCATTAACTAAACCGTCCACTCCTTAGCAGCACGTCCATGCCGCCGCGATATTCTTCTTGAATATTCGAGTCATTAACAAAATGTTGCTCCATGAAAAAATCGGGACAAAAGCAAAAGGATGGACAAAATGAATGAAGGGAGAATTTATAATTTGCCACGCTTTACTTTGAACTTTTATAAGTTTCCACATATTACTTAGCCTTTGATTATTTGCCACATATTAAACTGATTTCTTACCAATCTGCTCTACTTCTCCTTCTACAAAGTTATTCATTTTTTTAACTATAAAATGCATTCTCAAATTGTTTCAAAAAAAAATGCATTCTCAAATACTGTACCTGGGTACCTTAGGGAAACGATGGATCGATCGGGGATAAACACAGAGTAGCTAAAAGTTCGGATTTTTATGTGGTTTTTTCATAAAAAAGTTATCCTCACCAAAGACAATTTAGCTCGCCGAAATTGGAATGGTTGTAAGAAATGTGTGTTCTGTGATTCATCGGAATCAATAAACCATTTGTTCTTTGATTGTCCCTTCGCAAAGCTTTATTTGGGGAGTTATTCAGTTTACCTTTAATATACCCCCACCGACTAATGTCACAAACATGTTCGGGAACTGGTAAAATGGGGTGGGTAAGACGGCTAAAGTTAGAATTAGAATTGGTTTTAGTGCGTTGATGTGGGCTATATGGAATAGCCGTAATGACATTGTCTTTAACAGGAATACAAATGTTAATTTTTACAGGTTATCCGTATGGTATCACATTGGATCCACGACTGGTCTCTCTTAGTGCCGGAGGCGCAACGAGAGCCTATGCATGCTGGATGCCGCCGGTTGGACGAGTGCAGCAAGCTATTTACAGCCAGGCTGGTTGGCGACCTACTAAACGACTTCAAGATGCATAAACGTGTCACTATACTGTTTCGTTGGCTAGTTTATGTGTACACGTTGTATGATCTTTGAGTTGTAAAACTTTGATACTTGATATTTTGATACTTTGGGTAATAAAGAGAGCTGTGTGCATCGATTGATGCAGAGGCTGGGGATATACCCCATTTCGAAAAAAAACTGAGTAGCTATGAAGATAGCGCCACATTACTTAGCCTAAGTTCGCCCTTTCTTTCTACTCTTGAGCACAGCACGAATTCATTTGATGTGCTATAAGTTTCAATCTCAATTCTACTCTTATAACTACCCTATATCTCTTCTCTACACACACAGCACGCGCCACACAACGGAGACCCTATGTCTCTTCTCTGCACACACGCAGCACACCACAGAACCTAGCGGGATTCAGCTCTGAACGTGCAATTTTTAGCCACATCATTCTACGGACAAAAACGTTATAAATAAATAACTGAATAATTCGATAGCTCTCGTCAGTGATGAAGTTCAATTCTGTAGCAAGTGTTCCGCCAGACGTAGGTTCGCCTTAGCCGGCCAGCAGCCCGTCCACTCGTTCAGCGAACAAATGGAACTCGACGGCATATGTTAGGAAACGCGGACGACGGACGGAGAGCAAGTACGCCCCGAGGACCACCCGGCCTCGAGCACGACTGTGCCATCATCTTTCTCTTAGAGCATCTTCACTTGTTGGCGCTCCCTACGCTTAAATTCGACGAAATTTTCATCCGAATTGTAGGGAAATTTGGTCTGGGGAGCGCCGAAGTTTCAGCCGTCCCCCGGCAGGAAACCCCCAACCTCGACCATTTAACATATTTCAAACAAATTTGACATAAAATTTAACAAGTTCGGCGAACAAGAGTCGGAAAATTGCTGAAACAAATTCGGCGATAATCAGTACAATGTTTAACAAGTGCTGAAACAAATGAAGCACATTATTTCACAAGTTTTGAAATAAATTAAGACAGACTAGTTGGCGTCGGTGTTGGCATTCCCTCGGAGCGCCCATATGTGCTCCACCAGATCATCTTGCAGCTGTTGATGCATTGTACAGTCTCGAATCTCCTGGCGCATAGCAATGAAGGCGGCTCATGATGTCGGCATCTGGTGATTAGGCTGTGCAAGAGGACCCTCTCTCTCATATGGTGCTTCTTGCTCAGCCAGAGGAACCGGATGTTTTCGCTTATTTTCAATAATTATATTGTGTAAGCACACACAACAATTCATCACCTCCCACATCTGATCTTTGGACCAAGTCATAGCGGGGAACCGGACGACAGCAAATCTCTGCTGGAGGACACCAAATGCACGCTCGACGTCTTTTCGGCAAGCTTCTTGTTTCTTGACAAACTCGCAAAGTTTGGGGGTGCTAGGTTTCGAGATAGTCTTCACAAATGTTGCCCATTTTGGGTAGATACCGTACCGCAAGGTAGTATCCTTTGTTGTACTCGCTCGACCATTGATCACATAGTTCACCGGGGGAGCATGACCCTCAACAAGCTTGGAAAAGATCGGGGAGCAGTTTACGACGTTGATGTCATTGTTGGATCCAGGCATACCAAAGAAAGAGTGTCAAATCCAGAGATCATGGGTAGCCACTGCTTCTAGTATCACAGTGCAGCCGTTTTTGTGACCCTTGTTCATTCTCTGCCACGCAAATGGACAGTTCTTCCATTTCCAATGCATGCAGTCAATGCTTCCAAGCATCCCTGGAAAACCCCTAGCTTCATTTGTTGCAAGGATCCTCTGAGTGTCTTCGACAGTGGGTGATCTCAAGTAAAAGTTCACGAACACTGCTATGACGGCCCTGCAGAACTGGTAGAAACAATCAAGGGCGGTGGACTCCGCCATCCGAAGATAGTCATCTGCACCATCACCGGGAGCTCCATACGCCAGCATCCTCATAGCCACTGTGCACTTCTGCAGTGACGAAAATCCAACCAAGCCAGTGCAATCCGCCTTGCATCTGAAGTAGGGGTCAAAGTCTCGGATGGCATATAGAATTTGCAGAAATAGCTTTCTGCCCATCCTGAAACGACGCCTGAAAACAGTCTCACCGTGCAATGGATTGTCGGCGAAGTAGTCGGCGTACAACATGCAGTAGCCCTCCATTCGTTGTCTCGGCTTGCACTTCCGGCGACCTGGTGCCGACCCACCACGTCGACCAGTTGCCACCCCGGCGTACATGCTTGATAAGCAACCGAGGATCATCATGTGCTCCTCGTCTTGGGCGGCGGCTGCCATCTCTTCTCGCATAAGCTCGACAAACATCTGCTCCTCCTCTTCGTCCGAGTCCATGGCCGGCGAGGCAAATGGACGAACACCTGACGGGCGTGGTCGAGGCAACCCGAGCCGCGAACGACGAGGAGTAGGCTGTCGTCGGAAAATAGGCCGGCGGAGGAGCAGCCAGAGGCCATCGCCGAAAGGTGGCGGAATATAGGCAGGTGGGGAAGGAGGGACGGCGGAATCTGGGCAACAAGCCGGCGGGGTGGTGCCGGCGGCGAGAGAGATACGAGGGGTGGGGGAGATTTTGAGCGAGATGGCGGTGGGGTTCGTGTGTCGAGTCCCCGGCAGATCGGGCCCTTCCCCGCTTTTCACTCGTCCGGACTCCCCGATAGATCCCCGGGGGACCGGGGTTGGCGTGGGCTCGCCGGATGGATGAAGGGCCAAATCCGGACGAAAACGAGGAACTGGGGGCGCGACTGGGCCGAATTTTGCCGTCCGGTTAGAAAAAACGTCGCTCGGGGGCCTCGTCGGGGAGACGAGTGGTGATGCTCTTAACCACGGTGATCTCCGTGTACAGCAAAATCAGTGCTCCTCCAATCAGAATAGCAGCACCATGGCAGGCTTTGTGTGTCTCCCAATTCCCAATGATGATCTAGTGGAGCTTTTGTACCTGGCCATGACGGCGATTTGCACAAAAATAACCTAAAAGTGAAAGAAAAGCACAGACTAACCCTCCGGCGAAACTATTTCACCCATCTAACCCTTTTGTGTGGCGCCCCACACATCGGCGCCACACATGCCAGTGTGGCGGCCCTCCTGCCGGCGCCACACACCCAGCCGACGTGGCGCCATCGACGCTGAGCTGGTGCGCCCATCCGACGTGGCAGCATGTGTGGCGCCCCTCCCATCGGCGCCACACATGCCAACTTATATCACGTTTTCGGTCGAAAACGTCCAGGGGCTCCGGACGTCTGGGACTTAGCCGTTTTGGCGAGCCTCTACTTGTGGCCCCGATGCCACGGGCGCCACACTAGCGAGCCACTGTGTATGAACACAGCTTCTGATGGGTGGCGCGGACAGATGGAGGACCTTATTGGCAGGGCTCCTCCGGCGCCAGCAAATCCAAAGGAGAGAGTTCCCGCCGGCGCGTCTTTCTCTTGGATCAGGACTAACTTTGCACATTGCCCGGAAGGGGCCAACGAGGACACTCGGAGGACGTACACCCGCGTGTACTTATGGTACATGATTTCGAGGACTCTTTTTCCTGACAGTGGGGGGAAGCTGGCCCATTGGTGTTCGCTGAAGGCGCTTACTGTGTTGGACAACCGGTGGAGTTGGGGAACAGCGGCACTTGCCTACCACTACCGGCAGGTGATGATTTGTTCTATGTACTATTTTCCTATAGTAGTGTGGTAGACAAAGTAGTAACCAAATGTCTTATGTACGCAGTTGGACGAAGCTTGTCGCAGGACTGGGAGCAGGACTGGGAGCGGCGGTATTGGTGGATGCTTGCTCCTACTTTCCGTATGGAGCTGGGACCGCATATCAGTTGGGCGGCCTAGGATACTCCACGAGAGGCATTGGCCTCATCACCCGGACAACCCTGATCGGGAGCCGACTTGGGCATACCTTTGGGACAATGTCTCGGAGATGACAAGCGATCCAATGGTCATGTACAGGCAGTACACTGCGGAGTTGGACACTCTTACCGCTGAGCAGGTAACCGATCACTCTTTTGCAATCCTAGTTTTCATTGATTGTACTGGCATGTTCTAAATTTTGAAATATTTGTATGGTGCAGGTGGAATGGGAGCCATATGGTACCTACTACCGTATTGGCGCGGGGATGGCTGGCCTCAACCGCAAGTGCACGGAGGAGGCGCTGTTCTGGCGGATGCGCTGCCCACTCATATGCATGTGGCTAGTTGAACACCACCAGCCGCATAGAGTGATGAGACAGTTTGGGCTGTATCAGGAGTGCCCACCTCAGTGGCAAGACACGGACAAGGCGCTTCATAGGTAAACTTCTGGAATCATGCGACGGAAGATTCCTGATAGAAGAGGTAGAATCTAACTTCTTGATTCTTACAGGCTTGATAGGCAGCGGCAGAGGAAGATCACAAATTGGCCAGTCCACCATAGCGGCCACATCGCAGCGTTCCAACACTGTTTGGAAGCGACACAGACTGCTGGCCCTCTGGAGATTGTGCCTCACGACTTGGCCGCTTTCAACAACTACCTCCAGTGGTTCCATGAAAACACGCGTATCGAGTTAGTGAAGCGCGCGTATGCTGACTACATCTTGGACGACCCCATCGAGTTCGATGAGGTTGCGCAAAGCCAGCACGACACCTATGCTCGCAGAGGGAGATCGACTTCTATTGCTTCCGAGCTGAACTTCGTGGTAATGGATTTTCTCATTAACTAGTACATCATCTAGATTGCCATGTGCTCGCTTAAATTGTGTATGCTATGTTTGTCACAGCGGTCGGAGATCCAAAAAACAGCTGACGAGTGCGAGATTATATGGGAGCAGAGCGGGAGAGAAGAAAAGTCTGTCGGACCGTTGCGCCATTTCATTAAGGTATGATCACCAACTTTGAATGTACGCTATTATGTTCTAGTGGCTTTGTAACCATGAGTTCCATGACGCAGAACACTGCACGAAAGATGCGGCGGTTAGCCAACTTGCTAGGTTGCCGCGAAGGCGAAATCCCTACATCCTCCTCTTCTGAAGAACCGCATGTATGGACTATTTTGTTGCTGTCAAACATGTTCTTACTAATTTCAACTTTTGTAATCTCATGTGTTCATGTTTGTGAAGATTCCTCCCGAAGACGACTTGATTCTCGAGTCAAAGCATACCTCCAAAGCATACCTCCAAGCAAGCCCCACGGTCAGCTTACCAGTTGAAGCCAAGGGGCAATGCTCCAAAACGGTACACTCCGGAAGATTATGTCACCCGAGGAAAGAAGGTTGTCATTGAGGAGGATGAGGGGCCGGTGCGGAGATCATCTTTGTCGAGGATGAGGAACGACGAGCCGTTCTCTTCAGAGGAGGAGGAGCAGGAGGAGCAGCAGGAGCAGCAGGAGCAGCAGCAACAAGAGCCACGGCAGCGGACGAAGAGGATGGCCGTCCGGAAGCAGCCCGTGAGGACGACACGTTGAGGACGACACTAGGATGTGCTCCGTGTTGTTGTGAACTATATCTTCATAAGTATCGAGTTGTGAACCCTATATCATTTCGAACCATGTCTGTAATGCTACTTGTTGTTTGAATCTACTTCCTACGATGTGAGCTATGAAGTGTTATATGTGTATGTTCTGAAATTGCTACTAGTTGTGTCCAATGTTGTACTCAAAACTGTTGGAGTTTGGTAGGATTTTTCATGTTTTTAACACAAGTCAACGTGTGGCGCCCTCCACAGTGGCGCCACACTGCACTGTGTGGCGCCCACGGCATCGGCGCCACACATGCCAACTTATATCCAGTATTGGGTCGAAAACATCCAGGGGCTCGGACGATAAGTCCTTAGCCGTTTTGGCGATGCTCTTTGTGTGGCGCCCGTGGCATCGGCGCCACACATGCTAGTGTGTCGCCCGTGGCATCGGCGCCACACGTAGAGGCTCGCAAAACGGCTAAGTCCCAGACGAATTGTCTTACAGTATGTTTTGGGCAATTATAAGGACATGTGTGGCGCCGATGGGAGGGGCGCCACACATGCTGCCACGTCGGATGGGCGCACCAGCTCAGCGTCGATGGCGTCACGTCGGCTGGGTGTGTGGCGCCGGCAGGAGGGCCGCCACACTGGCATGTGTGGCGCCGATGTGTGGGGCGCCACACAAAAGGGTTAGATGGGTGAAATAGTTTCGCCAGAGGGTCAGTCTGTGCTTTTCTTCCACTTTTAGGTTATTTTTGTGCAAATCGCCGGCCATGACAGGCGTATGGTTCTCTTGCCTCTGCCTCCGGCTGACCGCGGTGATGGAGATTCTCTTTCCCTGTACCATGATATAACCATCAGCTGGACCGCTGCCGCTCTGGTGCCTCCCCGCACCTTGTTTCTGAAGCGGACCGCTGGTGCACGGGGGCAGCTTCGGCAATGTGGATGCGTTGACGAAATAAACAGAGCAGCGCGGCGCGCGGGTTCTGCTAGATATAGGGGATTAGCTGGTGGCCGGGCTGACCGTGTGGCGCCTGCAGGCGGTAGGGGGCGGGACGGGGGCCGGGCAGGACCCGCTGCGCCTGCTAGACCAGGCGCAGGCCGAGCTGCGCGCGACGCTGGCAGGAAATCCAGGGTACATAACCAATCGACCAATCCACCTGGAAAAAGTAGCGACCTAATCGATCCCCAAATCTTGTAGCTATCCTAGGAGAGAAATCCTCGCCTAGTTGCCAGCGGCTGCGCGCGACGTTTCTTCGGGGTTCTTGTGGTTCGTCGATCCAGGAATCCATTGCCGGTGGAATTCTCGATTTCCAGCTTCCGTGGTGAGCGAACTCCGGCTAGGTCGTGGGAACGATTTGGTGGGAATTTTAGAGGGTTCTTGTGGAAATCACGCCAGGGAAAGAATTTATATATGGGTGAATTTTCTTGTGCGATGAGGCGAGAGATCAAACGGGAGCAATCGAATTCGGTAAGAACTCCTTGTGCTTAGATGAAAAGAAAAAGGGTAATCTGAGGAGAAATCATGGACTCTGTGTGGGCCGGGCCAAGAAGTGCACGTGTAACAGGTGAGCGCAGCAGGGCTCCTTTGTGCAAAATACAATTGTTCGACCAAAGAAAATGAATCGAACCGGTATTTCACTTCGGGGTGGCAGATTGTTGTAATTTGATCCAAAATCAGAGGGCAACAATAGACGGACCAACAAGAAGTCTTATTTTCTTTATTATTTCGGATCGGTCTGGTACGTCGTACGTCATACCATCGATAGTCTGGATCGTTTCGATGTCCTGCCATCGAACGTCTTACGGCCCATACAACATCCGACAAGCCCACAAAGAACAGACCCGCAGTCCAGGTTCGTCTGACGAAAGGTAAGACACGGAAGAAATCTGCTCCCGATGCTGAGGATCAGGCCCACGCTCGGGACGATGTCCAGCAGGGAAGCGTCGAGACCGACATCTACGACGGCCTCCGACGCGGATAGTTGCCTCCGACGCGAAGGAGACGACGTGAATCAGAATATATCCGCTACACGTTAGTACAAAAAACCAGCGCATGATCCTCTTTTGTCGTGTTGCAAGGAAGAAGCAAAGAAAGCCAAAGCGTACCGGAAATTCAATTCGGCTCCCGGGTGCGTATGCTCCCTCTACCAAAAAAATATATTTCGAAATGTCAAAAAATTTGGATAAAAAATTCTACATGTACATCTTCATAATGTATGTCCATTCGCTAAGTTTCATGAAAAAACAATATTTTTTGTGGTCTATGTAAAAAGGAGAAACTTTATCTTGTGAAAAGCATTATTTTTAGCACTGAATTTTGTCTTTTTTACACACGTCACATGATAAGTCGATTTTTTATGAAATGACTTTGTGAGCGCGTAGCACGTGAAGATGTATGTACAAATTTTTTTTGTTTCAATTTTTTTGAAATTTAAAATGTACATAAGATGCATTTCAAAATATAGAGAGCATATGCACCCATGTTCTAAAACACCACTCCCTCCTTTATTTTTTCTACTATAATGACAACTGACCTCACAACCTTGTACGTTAGGACTTAGCATCACACAATTCTTAATTCCATTTTTCTCGTAAATTTCAACAAGGCCAGCCTTTTGTGCTTTTGCCCTCAAAAGAGAGCAATACTAAATAGTACTACATCCATCCAATAAAGAATGGTTTCCTCATTTTTCCGTCTCAAGTATTGTTAAATAAAAAACTATTTCCACAAAATAGAAAAACCGCAAACTGGAAATTTTCTTGCTAGGCATAATTCAGAAAGGGCACGGAAAATTAGAGCCACAGAGAGCAGGGTTTGTGATGAGGGATAAGTAGCTCCCTCCGCTCGCAGTCGTGGATCGGCGCTCCCATCAGGCCAGTGTTAGTAATGGTCATCCTAGCCGAGGGCCTCCGCACCTCACCGCCATTCAAGGCTCCCTAGTCCCTAAAACCCGCGGACTCTGATCCTTTTAAATTGACCTAAGTCGCTTCCATCGATCTCAAGCATCCGCAAAATACCAAGGCTGCCAGAAAGCACATCGTGTCCAACGACCACATGTCAAGGTTGGGGACCATGGGAGCAGACATTACACGACTCAAAACATAGGCTTGCTTCAAGATATTGTTTCAGGCTTCCGTAGCAAAGCACGGATATAGTGCTAGTATTATTATTCCTCGTGACGACCACATAGCGTTCATTAAAGGTATTAGCGAAAAAAAAATTAAAGGTATTAGCCAGGTAGTTTCAACGGAAGTGTTTTGCTGTATTGTTAATCAGGTGGAGGGTTGGTTCTCGTTATCCAATTGATCTAATCCAGTAGTCAGCCCATTGTCGCTCCAGAAACGGTTGCCACTTACATGATCGGCATTCACAAGAACTTCTACTTTCAAAGAGTAGGTGAATGACGCTTGGCCAGATGGGTAGCAAAGTGAGACACAAAGAAAGGTGACGGCGAGCAGCAGGTGGTTCTATAGCAAGTAACCGTGCACACTAACTTCAAAACAATCTGAACTGACTGATTCTTGCAGTAGCTGCTTCCACCGTCGATCCATTGAAGGAGCCAGCTAAAAGCCATCACGGGGTGCAAGTTGTTTTGTTCCGGATGACTCCTAGTTCTAGTCCAACCAAAAAGCTATTCGATGCTACCATTTTATCATGGAGTGCAAGTTGTTTTCATCGGTTTATTTTTTTTTAGATAAAAGGCAATAACATGCCCGACTTTAAATTAATAAAGCCCATAGGTTTAACAAGTTATAAAAACGCTGCGGCATACAGCTTAGCCAAGGAAGAACTAGTGAACGAGGTAACAACATAGAAGTCCAACCGGACACCGACAGAAGGGACACAGGCAAAAGCAACTCTGCAAGCCTGACTACTTAATCTTCATTGGCTTGAGTGACTTGGTCTCACGGCGGCGTACAACTCCCTTAGCTTGTTCTTCAGCCACCGGAGGCCCTCCCGATCGCCTGTCTTGGCCATGCCGCTCCAAAGCTGTAGAAAAAAGGCAGTTTTGAAAATCACATTAGAGGGATGGTTAATGACTTTTTTTCAAGAGTAAGTTTATTACGAATGTTCCACAGCGCCCACGATTGGGCGAGAAAAAGACACCAGACTAGCCTACGGACCCTTCCCGCAAGGCTGGAGAGAATGGCATGAAATTGTGGGAAATTCCCTGGATTCCAGTTACAACGGAGAATTTGTCTTACGGCACTCCAAGCAAACCTAGCGAGGGAGCAAGAGAAGAAGATGTGCCCAGCATCTTCCAACTGTCCGCAAAGGGCGCAATTGCCCGAGGCAGGGCCATGGCGAGTCGCAATCTGTTGACTAGATGGTAATCTATCAATGATGAGCTGCCAAGCGAAAATCTTGATCTTCAGGGGCACCTTGGCTGACCAAACATCCTTATGATGTGCAACCGTCGCCCTTGAGAGAGCTTGGCGTACAACGATTGCACGGAGAAAATACCCGAGGGTTCTAAGTGCCAAACCACCTGGTCCTTAGCGCTAGAGAGGGTGAAGGGCTCCACGAGTGTCCCAAGGTCGATCCACTGCCGCCTTCCTTCCGGGCTAAGGGAGCGCCGGAAGGTGATAAAGAGCTCCCCAGCTTCCAGGGCCTCAGCCACCGATAGGTTAGGATTATCACATATGTTAAAAAGATCAGGGAAGCGTTCTTTGATGGGTTGGTCGCTGCACCACCAGTCAGTCCAGAAAAACGTGCGTCGTCCATCCCCAATGATGTGTTTCGCTCCAAGCTTGAAGAAATGCTTAATTTTATGCAAGCTTTTCCAAAATTGCGAGGCCCCTTGTCCTGAGCCCTCGAACAGATTATCGGCGTCGCGATATTTGGCTCTGATGATCTTCGCCCAGATCGATGCCTCGTCCTGGTATAGCTTCCATATCCATTTGGACAGCAGGGCAATGTTCATCTTTTTGGAGTTAAGCAGGCCTAACCCCCCCGAGGATTTCGGCCGGCAAACCGAAGGCCAGTTAACCATATGGTACTTGCGTTTATTGCCCGCTCCTTCCCAGAAGAACTTGGAGCGATGCGAGTCGAATCTAGCATGAATCCCGTCATGCAGGGAATACTGTCCAGGCAAGCGTTTGCCAGAATCAATCTGCCCCCGGAAGTGAGGAGTTTACTCAACCACGGTTCAGTTCTACCGGCGAGTTTGCGTACCAAAAACAGCCATTGTTCCAGGCGGAGCTTTCTGTCCGATATAGGGAGCCCCAGATACATGAAAGGGAAGGCTCCCCGTTTGCAATTAAGCTTATTCGCAATGCGCTGTTGTTCTTCAGGGGGTTGGCCCATCACAATTACTTCACTCTTATGATAGTTGATATTCAAGCCTGACATGTCTTCAAAGCACATAAGCAGAAATTTGAGGTTGGCGATGTTTTCGTCCGAGTTTTGGATGAGGATGAGCGTATCGTCCGCGTATTGGAGGTGGGAGATCCCACCAGGAATCAAGTGGGGGACCACACCCTGTAGGTGGCCTGCCGCCCCCGCGGCAGAGAGAATACCAGATAGCGCCTCGCCAATGAAATTAAACAGGAGAGGGGATAGCGGATCCCCTTGGCGTACCCCTCTTTTGTTCCTGAAGTATGGGCCGATAACGCCGTTAATGGAGATGGCGGTTTGTCCACCGGAAACAAGTTGCAGCACTCTGTGGATATAAGCTTCTTCAAACCCTTTGCACCGAAGCACTTCCCCCAGGAAGTCCCAGTTGACCCGGTCGTAATCCTTCTCGAAATCAAGCTTGAGGAGGATACCTCCTAGCTTCTTGGAACGCAGCTCATGAACAATTTCAATAAGCGCCAGCGGTCCTTCAAGCAAGTTTCTCCCTTTAATGAAGGCCGTTTGATTGAGACTTATCGTCTTATGAGCAATGGGGTCCAGGCGGTACGCAAACGCCTTGGAGACGATTTTGAAGATCACGTTGATGAGAGCGATTGGACGAAACTGCGAGACTAAGTCCGCCCCAGGGACTTTGGGGATTAAGGTGAGGATGGCGAAATTCAACCGGGAGATGTCAATGCGACCGAGCATGAAATCGTTAAGGATGTGGAGCACCCCGAGTCCGACGTTGGGCCGAAGCATTTGAAGAAAAGTACAGGGAAGCCATCGGGGCCGGGAGCCGTATCGGATTTCATCTCCCGAACGACGTACTCCAACTCCTCCTCAGAGAAGGTGATCATGAGCTGGTTGTTATCTTCAATTGACACTTGAGCAGCGGGTGGCCAAGTCCTAGGAGACAGACCACAGGAACGGCTCCCTGCCGATCCGAGAAGGTCATGGTAAAACTCGTAAATCGCAGTTTGAATCTTCCTGGGGTCGTTGGTGGTTTCGTTCCCAAGGTTGAGAGAAGAAATCATACATTGTCTTCACCTACCGTTGGCCACCGCGTGGAAATATGCCGTATTCGCATCCCCTTGGAGTGCCCATTTGACCCTTCCTCTTTGGCGCCAATATTCCTCCTCCGAACTAACGATTTGCAGGAGTTGGTCTTCGAGATAGTATCTTTGTGCCCACTCCTCCTCATCCAAGCCACTAGTATCTGCCTGTACGTCGAGCTGCATAATTTGGGCCATCAGTGCTCTTTCTCGTGTTTGCTGTCCACACGCAGGTTTCGGGCCCAACCCCGAAGGTGTTGACGCAGGCAACCAGACATAAACTGCCACCAGTCTATGATATCACGACCTCCCACTTTGGAGGAGAGATTGCACCAGGTGTTTTGAAGCATGGGAAGGAAATCCTGACGTTCGAACCACCCAGTTTCGAAGAAGAAGCGGTTACTTCGCTCCGGCAGCCCTTCCCCGGAGTTAAAGTTGAGCGGGGTATGATCGGAGCCCAAGCTCGTCTCAGCTGAAAGCGTGCATAAAGGAAAGAAACTTTCCATGGTCGGCGAGATAAAAACTCGATCGAGGACCGAGCGGACAGGGTTGAGCTGGCGGTTTGTCCAAGTAAACCGGGCTCCGGAGCGCGGAATCTCCCGAAGAGCCCAAGCAGCAATGTGTTTATTGAATAGGTCAATGAGCTTCCAGTTGAGATGGTCGTTGTTCTTGTCACACGCTGCTCGGATGAGGTTGAAATCTCCGCCCATGAGAAGGGGAGTATTGGTTCTAGCCACCTTGGCTGTGACCTCCTCGAGGAAGGCCCTGGATCGCCCATGATCCGCAGGGCCATAAATACCAATGATCGTCAGAATGCGCTTGGTCGCCCGATGCAAAATGGAGGTACTAAGATAGAATTGGCCCATATCTACCACTCCCACTTCAAAGGTACTGTCACGGACGCCCATGAGCATGCCCCCGGAGTGCCCGTTAGCCGGGAGCCAGCACCAAAAGAACTTGTCGCCGACCTCCAAGCTGCGCAATTCCAAGTCAGTGAAATCCTGCTTGATGGTTTCCTGAAGAAACACTATATCAATGTTGTGATCGCGGAGGTAATCCTTCAAAAGAGTTCGTCGCCCCCTACGACCGAACCCTCGAATATTCCAGAAGAGGCATCTCATTTGGAAACTCTTCCTTGAGCCCGTGCTTGGCGGGTTAGCGGTCTTGGGCCGACAGGGTATTGTTTCTTGGTTACCTTTCGCTTTTTAGATGAATTGGCCTTGTTACTTAAGTCGCGGGTGTCCTCCCCGCTTTGTACCACAAGCCCTTCTTGTGGTACCACGGGATCTTTCTCCACAGCCGCCGCTGCTGCCTGGACCTTGGCCGTCTCGATCTCAGCTTTGTGTCTTGCCTCTGCCAGATCTGCTTGAGCAAGCTCCCTAGATTGTATCAAGGAAATAATCTTCTCGGGAGGGCCCAGGGAGGCGGAGGGGAAAATGACACAGCTATCTTGTGCCACCGAGAGCAGCTTATCGATAGGAACAGATTGGAAAGCAGTAAAGTTGGATGGTTCGGGATTACCTGGAGTGGCGGAGGTAGAAGCGTTCTTGTCAGAGGCGAGACGGATGGCTCTGGCCAGCACAGGTTCATCTGCAACACCCGCACTGCGGGCGCTCTTCCTTACAGCTTCGGTAGGATTTGCCTTGGAGCGGGGCGCCCGTGCCACCGTCGCCCCCAGGGCCGGGATGGGGCATTCGTCCAGGAGGGCCTGCGCGGTCGAGGTAGAATCCTTGATGGCAGGGGCTTGGTGGAGCGAGGTCTTCATCGTTTCTTTCCCAGAATGGTCAATCTCCTCCGCGAAGAGCTGTGACCCAGCAGCTTCCAAAGATGAGTTTCCAGGAGGGATGGTCGTGGTTACTCTTGCTGCGCCTCTCGCTAGCACGCAGAGCTGATGCGGCGGATTCCCCCGAAGCCGGGCTCTGCCACCCGATCTCAGTTTTTTCTTCTGCGCGCAAGGACAAAGCCTTCCCGTGCGTCAGGTACGATTGTCCTTTGTCGGTTTCTTCGTTGAGGGAGGACATGGAGGTAGAAAGCTGCAGTTGCTCCAGACCCGAGCGCCGAGGGGACGAGACAGGTGGAGACGCCAGCACTTGTTTGATCATGTTGGCCATTGTGGGGAAGATGTCTCCTTGGGCCGTAAGGTTCGAGCCGTACTGGCTGAAGGCAGAGGCAGGGAGCGTGATCTTCTGCTGTTGGATATTCTTGGAACAGAGGGCGGGCGGTGAGCGAGGTCCGTCCGTGACCGCCAGCGGGACGGATTTTCTCGCAAAACCGTCATTTCCTCCGGCCGGGGCCGATGTCGGGGTGCTCTTGGTCTTGTCAGAGTGCTTCTTGCGTCTTTGATCCCACCTGTCCTCGTCCGTTTCTTCTTGGTCTTCGTCCTTGTCCTCCTCTCCGTTCTTGGCCGGCGGAGAAGGAGGGTCATGATTTGTATCTTCCGCAAGATCCTTGTTGATTGGAACAATGCGGACCCTGAAACCTTGCATGTTGACAAACAAGGTGATGTGTTCTTGCAGTTGCACAGGGGCTTGGCAGCCAAACGACATCTTGATGGGGCCATTGGGGTGCACGAGGGACTCCACGTCCACAGCAATAGGTCTTCCCACTTCACAGGTGCTAAGGAGGAGGCGGTCTGCGCGTCGCAAGGGAGGGGGCACGCCGATGAGGTGAACCCACACCTCTTCCAGCTTCTCCACCACCAGCGGATCGTCCGTGGGGATCGAGACGATGGCCTTGGTTTTGCTCATAGGAAGTGTGATGCCGCCGCCCGGATCGCCATGCGCAGGCTCTCTTTGGAGGGGAAGATAACAGAGTAGTCAGTCCCGTTGAGCTTGCAGACCTGCCACGCCCAGCTATCATCTACCAGATCTTTAAGCTCATCTTCGAGCTGCTCTTCATTGAGGCCCTCTTTCTCAAGGATTATAAGCGCAGAGTTGGTGGCCGGTTGGTACATCTCATCGTCGGGCACCTCGCAGCAGACGAAGCCCTTTTGATTTCCTCCAAATCCTGCCCAAAAGGGATCCAGGCTCTTGGAGAAGGACGCACACATAGCCGTTGGGTGGCCATGCTTCTTGCATTTCACACAGAAGGCTTCTGCGGTACATTCCGCCTGAACGTGCCCTTGATTCCCGCAATTGTAGCACGTGATGTGGGTTGCATCCTGGTTGGGGGTGCTGCTGGACCCTCCAGCCGCCAGACCAGGAGCAGCCAAGATCGGACCCGGCCCCTGCGGGATCCTAGGCGCCCGTGGGTGTCTCTTCTGTCCTCCCCGGACCTGGTCGCGCCCTCGCGGCCCAGATGGGGGAGGTGGCGGCGGTGGAGGAGGGTACTGCTGGTGGTCTGAGCGGCGTTGTTGGTTGTAGCCTGAGCGCTCTCTGTCCCTGACTTGGTCTCGGTGCGCCTGTTGGCGCCAGTGTTCTTCTTCTTCTCGCTCAAGGCGCTAACGGAGCTCACGGTCTCTGGATCTCTCGCGGTGTTCGTCGATGGCGTCGGAAGGGCGCTTGCCCCTGTAGCTACGCTCCCGATCCATGGGAACCAAGGACCAGATGCGCGCGCCGGAGGTGGGATCGGTGGATGGGAGGAGGGATTTGGCGTGGCGGCGGTTCCTGCGCACGTCTCGACTGGGAGCGGGGAAGCCAAGACCTGGATCTGGGGTTCCAGCCCGAAGCCAGTATCAGAACAACTAGTTGTGTTTCTTTGAGTTTTAAAGGGTGGACTGTCCGTAATCGATGTGCAAACGAATGACCTCACATGTATTTTTGGACCCTTTGGCGCTGCAAGTGATGTTATGTTGGCAGGAGTCTAGCTTGACATCAATGGGGCATCCATAGGCACTCGATGGACCCAGCGCGCCTTGTCGCACCGTCCTCCGATACCAATGTTTAGTCTTAGTAGCGTATTTTTTTCTCGGCACGTATGTGGTTTCGTTGTTGTTGGCAGTGTTTTGGATTTAGGTGCAGCTCGGCGTGGCCTGGCGTGTTTTCCAGGACGATGCATGGTTGTTGCGGCAATGCCCATGTGTGCGACGTGTTATCTATTGGCGGATGTTTGTTTGTTGCTTCTGTACGCGTCGGGTGTATAAGCATTGATGTGGCATGTGATATGCGTCTATGTATGTTCTAAGCGCATTATAAATGGCATGGCATCGGATTGATCATCGATTGGCCGTGTTGCACTATTAGTTGTGGATGCATACATGTATGAGGCAAAATGGCAGGCCAGCGCGCTCATAAGTTCATGGAAGTTGTGGATGACGCACTAGTAGGAAAAGCCTTATAGATGAGATCTTATTTCTGTGGTGCACCAGACTCTTATGCGCCACAGAAACAATTTTTATGGCGCACAACAAGCAAATGCGCCACAGAAATAAGGTGGCCCACACCCTGCACCGCCCCAATCATTGGTTTCCTTATTTCTGTGGCGCACCAGACTCAGTGCGCCACAGAAATTTGATGTTCTGTGGCGCACTAGGTTTGATGCGCCACAGAAATAAGGTATTCTGTGGCGCACTCGACATGGTGCGCCACAGAAATAATGTCCTTATAACCCACCCGTACCCCTCCGTCGCCCGTACCTCTCCGTGATGAGGACATCCCATCTATTGATACAACCGATGTACCTACAGCCACACAAATACAAGGATCAATCATTCGAGCTCGTGCCAAACAACTTAACTATCAGGTACTTTCGTTTTTGGAATTATTCCTCACATACATGAGAATATGATGCTGCCTAAATCAGATGTGTTTGTTACTCTTAGGAATGGTGGACCTAGCATGGATGATAGGGACAAGCATTGGAGTATGATCACACATGGAGGAGATAGCAGCAAACATGCGAGGATTGAAGAGGACGCTGCGAGTGGAGATTTCGGAACTTTGAAGCTACCATAATTGGAGGTGAAGATATGGACGAAATATAGACTTTTACACTTCATAATTTCGTCCATATGAGGCCATGGTGTTGCGACACCATTAGTTTTGGGCCAGGCCCATGTAATTTTCGCAGGAATTAAGTCAGCACCCGTTTAGAGTCCGTATTGAAGGGGGAAAGACCTTCTAGGGTTTGGTTCAGCCACCATATGCATGGCTGGCCGAAACCCCACCCTTTCCTCCTTTAAATACCTCCATAGCCGTCACGTTTAGACTCGGATTTTGATTAGACTACAAGTTAGCCATTGCTGCAACTCTCGTGTACTTCTTTTGAGGCCAACGCCCGCGAACAAGACCGACTATTCGGAATTCCACCTTATTCAATAAAGTTTTCATCTATATCCGCAATATTATGATTGCAATATTAGTTCTTACTTGTTCTCGATTTCGGGTAGGAATTCGGACCCTCGTTGGTCGGGCTGATCATGCATCCGCAAGATTAGTAACTCCCGGAGATTGTCCTAGCGATTGCATTGGCGCACGAGTTTTGCACGTGTAGTCGGATCGTCAAGCACGAACTCCACCAACAAATCGACGCTATCATACTCTCATCGAAAGATCGGCCACCTTTGCCCTATCAAGTGGTATCAGATTTCAGGTTGCTCAGTGAGATTTTACTATTTTGTGAGTGTAGATTGCATCTGCCATCATACCCATCAACCACGAAAATGCCAAAAAAAAATACAGTTAGGATTTAGATCATATCGTCCCATAAACCCCCCTGCCACGTCTTTGCATTGCCTTTTCAGTTTTGCATAGTTGAATTTGTGTCTGCATCTTCGTGTCGAGTTGCTGGTCTTGGCGTCTAGTTCCTTTAGAGTTTCGAGTTCTGGTCATATTAGTCACGCCGCCGCCGCCACTCGCACCATACGCAGATCACCGTCGCCATCACCATATACAACTGACATATACACCTTCCACATACTTCCGCCATCGCCATATACACCTGCCACATACACCTGCCACATACTTCCACCATCGCCATATACACCTGCCATATACACCCGCCATATACTTCGCCATTGATGTCTACGCACGCTTCTATTCCTGTAGACAGTGTTGGGCCTCCAAGAGCAGAGGTTTGTAGAATAGCAGCAAGTTTCCCTTAAGTGAATCACCCAAGGTTTATCGAACTCAGGGAGGTAGAGGTCAAAGATATCCCTCTCAAGCAACCCTGCAATTAAGATACAAGAAGTCTCTTGTGTCCCCAACACACCTAATACACTTGTCAGATGTATAGGTGCACTAGTTCGACGAAGAGATAGTGAAATACAAGTAATATGAATGATTGTAAGTAATAATTGCAATCTGAAATAAAAATGGCAGCAAGCAAACATGTAGCAGAACTTGTTGGAAACGGTGTTTCAATGCTGGGAAACAAGGCCTAGGGATCATACTTTCACTAGTGGACACTCTCAACAATGATCACATAAATAAATAACTTCTCTTCACTTGTGCTACTTTCAAACACTCTCTTGTTGGATAACAAACACCATTCATTGTGTAGGGCTACAAGAGCACACCTAAGCCGGAGTAAACAAGCTCCACAACATCCGGAGTTCATATTAAAGTAACCTCTAGAGTGCATAATAGACCATTGCAATTTAGACCGAGTACTAACATAGCATACACACTGTCACCAATAGCTATGAAAGGGGGAATAGATCGCATCAATACTATCATAGTAATAGTTAACTTCATAATCTACAAGAGATTACAATCATAACCTACGCCAAGTACTACATGATGCACACACTATCACCTTTACATCATGGAGGAGGAATAGACTACTTTAATAACATTACTAGAGTAGCACATAGATTAATAGTGATACAAAGCTCATGATCACATAAAGATCACATGGGAGAGAGAGATGAACCACATAGCTACCGGTAGAGCCCTTAGCCTTGGGGGAGAACTACTCCCTCCTCATCATGGGAGTCAGCAACGGCGATGAAGATGGCGGTGGTGTCGATGGAGATGACTCCGGGGGCAATTCCCGATCCCGGCGGCGTGCTGGAACAGAGACTTCTGTCCCCCGAAACGGAGTTTCGCGATGGCGGCGGTGTCCCTGGAGTATTTCTGGAGTTTTGTCAATTGGTGTAGGGTTTTCACGTCACGAGAGATTATATAGGCAAAGAGGCGGCACAAGGAGGTGCCTGGGGGGCCCACCCCATAGGGCGGCGCGCCCCCCCTCTTGGCCGCACCGGCCTATGGTGTGGGGGCCCTGGGCCTCCACTCCGTCTCCCCTTCGGTGTTCTGGTCCGTCTCGGTAAAATAAGATGTTTGGTTTTTGTTTCGTCGAATTCCGAGAATATTGCACGAACAGCCATTCTGAAACCAAAAACGGCAGAAAACAGGAACTGGCACCTCGGCATCTTGTTAATAGGTTAGTTCCGGAAAATGCATAAAATCATTATAAAGTGTGAGCAAAACATGTAAGTATTGTCATAAAACTAGCATGGAACATAAGAAATTATAGATATGTTGGAGACGTATCAAGCAAACCCAAGCTTAGTTCCTACTCGCCCTCGAGTAGGTAAACGATAACAAGGATAATTTCTGAAGTGACATGCTACTATCATAATCTTGATCAATACTATTGTAAAGCATATGAGATGAATGAAGTGATTGAAAGCAATGGTAAAGACAATGACTAAACAACTGAATCATATAGCAAAGACTTTTCATGAATAGTACTTTCAAGACAAGCATCAATAAGACTTGCATAGGAGTTAACTCATAAAGCAATAAATTCTTAGTAGAAAGTTTTGAAGCAACACAAAGGAAGATATAAGTTTCAGCAGTTGCTTTCAACTTCAACATGTATATCTCATGGATAATTGTCAACACAAAGTAATATGATAAGTGCAAATAAGCAAGTATGTAGGAATCAATGCACACAGTTGACACAAGTGTTTCCTTCTAAGATAGAAGGAAGTAGGTAAACTGACTCAACATAGAGTAAAAGAAAGGCCCTTCGCAGAGGGAAGCATGGATTACTATTTTTGTGCTAGAGCTTTTCATTTTGAAAACATAGAAATAATTTTGTCAACGGTAGTAATAATTCATATGTGTTATGCATAAGACATCCTATAAGTTGCAAGCCTCATGCATAGAATACCAATAGTGCTCGCACCTTGTCCTAATTAGCTTGGATTTACATGGATTATCATTGCATAACATATGTTTCAACCAAGTGTCACAAAGGGGTACCTCTATGCCGCCTGTACAAAGGTCCAAGGAGATAGATCGCATTTGATTTCTCGTTTTTGATAGATCTCAACTAAGGACATCCATACCGGGACAACATAGAAAACGAGATAATGGACTCCTCTTTAATGCATAACCATTCAACAACGAGATAATATTCTCATAAGAGATTGAGGATTAATGTCCAAACTGAAACTTCCACCATGATTCATGGCTTTAGTTAGCGGCCCAATGTTCTTCTCTAACAATATGCATACTCAAACCATTTGATCATGATAAATCACCCTTGCTTCAGACAAGACGAACATGCATAGCAACTCACATGATATTCAACAAAGGTGTAACAGGTTGATGGCGTCCCCAGAAACATGGTTACCGCTCAACAAACAACTTATAAGAAATAAGATACATAAGCGACATATTCAATACCACAATAGTTTTTAAGCTATTTTCCCATGAGCTATGTGTTGCAAAGACAAGGAATGAAATTTTAAAGGTAGCACGCAAGCAATTTACTTTGGAATGGCAGAAAATACCACATAGTAGGTAGTTATGGTGGACACAAATGGCATAGGTTTTGGCTCAAGGATTTGGATGCACGAGAAGTATTCCCTCTCAGTACAAGGTTTTGGCTAGCAAGGTTGTTTGAAGCAAACACAAGTATGAACCGATACAGACAAAACTTACATAAGAACATATTGCAAGCACTATAAGACTCTACACCTGTCTTCCTTGTTGTTCAAACACTTCACCAGAAAATATCTAGACTTTAGAGAGACCAATCATGCAAACCAAATTTCAACAAGCTCTATGGTAGTTCTTCATTAATAGGTGCAAAGTACATGATGCAAGAGCTTAAACATGATCTATTGAGAATTTTTTTTGCCAAGTATCAAATTATTCAAGACAATATACCAATTACCACATGAAGCATTTTCTGTTTCCAACCAAATAACAATGAACGAAGCAGTTTCAACCTTCGCCATGAACATTAAAAGTAAAGCTAAGAACACCAATGTTCATATGAACGAGCGAAGCGTGTCTCTCTCCCACACAAGGAATGCTAGGATCCGATTTTATTCAAACAAAAACAAAAATAAAAACATACAGACGCTCCAAGTAAAGTTATAAGATGTGGTGGAATAAAAATATAGTTTCACTAGAGGTGACCTGATAAGTTGTCGATGAAGAAGGGGATGCCTTGGGCATCCCCAAGCTTAGATGCTTGAGTCTTCTTGAAATATGCAGGGATGAACCACGGGGGCATCCCCAAGCTTAGACTTTTCACTCTTCTTGATCATATTGTATCATCCTCCTCTCTTGACCCTTGAAAACTTCCTCCAGACCAAACTCAAAATAAACTCATTAGAGGGTTAGTGCATAATCAAAAATTCACATATTCAGAGGTGACACAATCATTCTTAACACTTCTGAACATTGCACAAAGCTACTGGAAGTTAATGGAACAAAGAAATCCATTCAACATAACAAAAGAGGCAATACGAAATAAAAAGGCAGAATCTGTCAAAACAGAACAGTCCGTAAAGACGAATTTTTTAGAGGCACTTAACTTGCTCAGATGAAAAATCTCAAATTGAATGAAAGTTGCGTAAATATCTGTGGATCACTCATGTAAATTGGCAGATTTTTCTGAGTTACCTACAGAGAGGCCTACTCAAATTCGTTACAGCAAGAAACTGCATTCGCTGCAGCAATCCAAATCTAGTATCAACCTTACTATCAAAGACTTTACTTGGCACAACAATGCAATAAAATAAAGATAAGGAGAGGTTGCTACAGTAGTAACAACTTCCAAGACACAACAAAACAGTAGCAAAATAAAAATATGGGTTATCTCCCAAGAAGTGCTTTCTTTATAGCCATTAAGATGGGCTCAGTAATTTCAATGATGCACTCGCAAGAAATAAGAGTTGAAGCAAAAGAGAGCATCAAAAGCAAATAAGAAACACTTTTAAGTCTAACCCACTTCCTATGAAAAGGAATCTTGTAAATAAATAAGTCATGTAAGCATAATGCAAATAGCATAGAAAGGCAACACAAGTGCAACTTCAAGATTCTCAACATAAAGAGGGGAAACTTAATATTATTAAGATGCATATAACCATGTTTCCCTCTCTCATAATAACTTTCAGTGGCATCATGAACAAATTCAACAATATAACTATCACATGAAACATTCTTATCATGAGCTACATGCATAAAATTATTACTCTCCACATAAGCATAGTCTTTACTATTAATTGTAGTGGGAGCAAATTCAATAAAATAGCTATCATTATTATTCTCATCACCATAATCATCATATATAGGAGGCATATTGTAATCATAATTAATTTTCTCCTCAATAGTAGGTGGACTGAAAATATGATAGTCATCATTGTAATCATCATATATAGGAGGTAAAATATCATCAAAGTAAATTTTCTCCTCCATGCTTGGGGAACTAAAAATATCATGCTCATCAAAACAAGCGTCCCCAAGCTTAGAGCTTTCTATATCGTCATGGGAAGAAACATGGATAGTATTGATACTATGGCAGTTATTAACATCCTCATTCTCAGAATTAGTTTCCCAGAGATTCTCAATATCAAAAGTAGTGTGCTCTTCTAAATCATAATCACTAATATAGGTAAAGGGCATAGGAAGATCATTGTACTTAGATTCATTATCATAATAATCATTAGGAGCAACATACTTATGGTTACCTATCGTTATCTCATACACACGGGGATATGCCGTTACCTCTTTCTTCTTCTTCTTCTTCTTCTTCTTCTTCTTCTTCTTCTTCTTCTTCTTCTTCTTCTTCTTCTTCTTCTTCTTCTTCTTCTTCTTCTTCTTCTTCTTCTTCTTCTTCTTCTTCTTCTTCTTCTTCTTCTTCTTCTTCTTCTTCTTCTTCTTCTTCTTCTTCTTCTTCTTCTTCTTCTTCTTCTTCTTCTTCTTCTTCTTCTTCTTCTTCTTCTTCTTCTTCTTCTTCTTCTTCTTCTTCTTCTTCTTCTTCTTCTTCTTCTTCTTCTTCTTCTTCTTCTTCTTCTTCTTCTTCTTCTTCTTCTTCTTCTTCTTCTTCTTCTTCTTCTTCTTCTTCTTCTTCTTCTTCTTCTTCTTCTTCTTCTTCTTCTTCTTCTTCTTCTTCTTCTTCTTCTTCTTCTTCTTCTTCTTCTTCTTCTTCTTCTTCTTCTTCTTCTTCTTCTTCTTCGTTCCCTTCTTCTTCTTCTTTTCCTTCTCCTCGTTCCCTTCTTTAGGAGGAACAGGCTTGAGGGGAGGCTTCTCCACATAACCTGATTTATTTCCAGAAACAATGGAAGAAACTTGGGAGGATTCCTCCTTTTCATTAATAAATTCAAAACACACAGCGGTCCTATCATATTTTGGCAAAGTGTCATCTTCTAAAATATTTTGTATGTAAGTATTTGTGTAGAAATTATCAATTCAATAAGAAAGACACCCATGCAGGACACTTTTAATATCAAGAGCACTCATATCCACCAAAGAAGTTTTTCTCAATAACTCTTCACACCTCAAAAATAAAGTAAGTTCATCATGCTGATTAGGAGTGATTTCATCATCACAATACAAATTTGCAGCACCCATGGGGTTCGATTTATCATTGGAGGATCATTGAAAATTAAAATGACCCACTCTATGGAAAAGTTCACAAATAAAAGGATAGAGGGCACAAACTTTTTCACCAAGATCATCTAGAGCCCTAGACCACTTTCTAGTTTTTTCATTCCTGTGATGGATACAATATTCTTCTTCAATTTTATTCTTTTCACAAGGTCTATGAACTCCACAAAAATTAACATGCTTATAGGAAACAACATTTTCAGAAGTTTGAGCATGTTTATTGCAATCATTAACAACAATTTCATTTTCCATGCACGTGTCTTTAAAAGGTTCATGATACATGTACCAATTTTCTTTTGGAACATTAATATGAGAAGCAAAGGCTCTATAGCAATCGACCATAATTTGAGGATCAAGACCATATTTAGCACTAAGCTCTTGAAAATCAGTAGTTTGAGCAAAATACTTAATGCAATCATACTCGTGGTTTATACCTGATTCTTTACCTTTGTCGTTTTTCCAATCTTCAGTATTTCTTTGAATTCTTTCAAGAAGATCCCATCTAGCTTCAACCTCCTTGCTTGTGAAAGATCCCTGCAAACAGGCATCTAGATAGTCCTTGTGGTGTCCTGAAAGCCTTGCATAAAAATTATTAATAATAACATTGCGGGGGAGCTCATGAATGGGACATTTGAGCATTAGTGACTTCAATCTCCCCCATGCTTGGGAAATACTCTCTCCATCACGAGGATAAAGTTATAAAGGTAATTCCTATCAATATGCACTTCATGAGGAGGATAAAATTTAGAATAAAAGAGAGGTACAATTTCCTCCCAACCAATAGATCGACCATTCTTCAGCATCTTATACCATTACTGCGGCTTCGCCCTACGGAGATATAGAGAATAGCTTCCTCTTAACTTGGTCCTTTGAAATACCTGCATTCTCGAACAACTGGCATAATTCATGTATAAAGAGTAAATGATCACTAGGATGGGCAGTCTCATCTCCAAAATAGCAATTGTTTATAGCAAGTTCAACAATTTTCATAGGTATCTTGAAAGAAATACTTTCAGTAGGTGGATCTAAAATATCAAAAGCATCATTAAAGTTATCGCATATGGGAGATAAAGCATAATCAGAGCAAATTTTCTCCCGTAAAGATCGGAAGCTAAAAAGATCATAAAAACTAGCTTCCCCAAGCTTAGACTTCTCCATAGCATTAGTAGTAATTCCGTTCATACTAATAACATTGCTACTAGCATGCAAATAAGGTTCCATAGGTTTTTTAATTTTCGCATCAAACAATTCATGTCTTAACTCAGGAAATAGATTAAAAAGCTCACTGTTGTTTTCCATTATGCCTAACTAGTGAAAAATAAAAACAACAAACAAAAAGATGCAATTGCAGGATCTAAAGGAAATAGCTTCGAGCACTCACACACCGGCAACAGTGCTAGGAAATAGCTTAGTAGTCGGAGGATGGGAATACCTTTTACCTTACCTCCCGAGCAGCGGCGCCGGAAAATAGCTTGATGTCTACGCACGCTTCTATTCCCGTAGACAGTGTTGGGCCTCCAAGAGCAGAGGTTTGTAGAACAACGGCAAGTTTCCCTTAAGTGAATCACCAAAGGTTTATCGAGCGAGGGAGGTAGAGGTCAAAGATATCCCTCTCAAGCAACCCTCGCAATTAAGATACAAGAAGTCTCTTGTGTCCCCAACACACCTAATACACTTGTCAGATGTATAGGTGCACTAGTTCGGCGAAGAGATAGTGAAATACAAGTAATATGGATGATTGTAAGTAATAATTGCAATCTGAAATAAAAATGGCAGCAAGCAAACATGTAGCAGAACTTGTTGGAAACGGTGTTTCAATGCTGGGAAACAAGGCCTAGGGATCATACTTTCACTAGTGGACACTCTCAACAATGATCACATAAATAAATAACTTCTCTTCACTTGTGCTACTTTCAAACACTCTCTTGTTGGATAAAAAACACCATTCATTGTGTAGGGCTACAAAAGCACACCTCAAGCCGGAGTAAACAAGCTCCACAACATCCGGAGTTCATATTAAAGTAACCTCTAGAGTGCATAATAGACCATTGCAATTTAGACCGAGTACTAACATAGCATACACACTGTCACCAATAGCTATGAAAGGGGGAATAGATCGCATCAATACTATCATAGTAATAGTTAATTTCATAATCTACAACAGATTACAATCATAACCTACGCCAAGTACTAGATGATGCACACACTGTCACCTTTACATCATGAAGGAGGAATAGACTACTTTAATAACATTACTAGAGTAGCACATAGATTAATAGTGATACAAAGCTCATGATCACATAAAGATCACATGGGAGAGAGAGATGAACCACATAGCTACCGGTAGAGCCCTTAGCCTCGGGGGAGAACTACTCCCTCCTCATCATGGGAGTCAGCAACGGCGATGAAGATGGCGGTGGTGTCGATGGAGATGACTCCGGGGGCAATTCCCCGTCCCGGCGGCGTATCGGAACAGAGACTTCTGTCCCCCGAAATGGAGTTTCGCAATGGCGGCGGCGTCCCTGGAGTCTTTCTGGAGTTTCTTCAATTGGTGTAGGGTTTTCACGTCACGAGAGATTATATAGGCGAAGAGGCGGCGTAAGGAGGTGCCTGGGAGGCCCACCCCATAAGGCGGCGCCCCCCCCCCCTCTTGGCCGCGCCGGCCTATGGTGTGGGGGGCCTGGGCCTCCACTCCATCTCCCCTTCGGTGTTCTGGTCCGTCTCGGTAAAATAAGATGTTTGGCTTTTGTTTCGTCGAATTCCGAGAATATTGCCCGAATAGCCTTTCGAAACCAAAAACAGCAGAAAACGAGAACGGCACCTCGGCATCTTGTTAATAGGTTAGTTCCGGAAAATGCATAAAATCATTATAAAGTGTGAGCAAAACATGTAAGTATTGTCATAAAACTAGCATGGAACATAAGAAATTATAGATACGTTGGAGACGTATCAACCATCGCCATATACACATGCCATATACATCTGCATCTACCATATACCCCGTTTCCTACCGCGACACGGATTGTTTTTGTTTCTCTACCGCGACAGAGTCCGAGTAGAATTATGTGCTAGAGCTTTTTCAATTTTGAAATCATATAAAGAGAATAAAAGTAAAGTTTTGAGAGGTGTTTGTTGTTGTCAACGACTGGTAGCGGGTACTCTAACCCCCTTGCCAAACAGACCTCCAAAGAGCGGCTCCCATGAAGGACGTTATCTCTACCAGCAAGGTAGATCATCCCTCTTCTCTTTTGTTTACACATGTACTTTAGTTTATTTTTAAGGATGACACTCCCCCAACCTTTGCTTACACAAGCCATGGCTAACCGAATCCTCGGGTGCCTTCCAACAATCTCATACCATGGAGGAGTGTCTATTGCAAAATTAAGTCGCTTACTGATGAATCAGGGCAAAACATGTGAAGAGAATTATTAATGAAAGTTAATTAATTGGGTCGGGAACCCCGTTGCCAGCTCTTATTGCAAAATTATAGGATAAGTGGATGAAGCCACTAGTCCTTTAGTGGAGGCTGCCTAACAAGACTGAAAGATAAAACACCACATACTTCCTCATGAGCTATAAACATTGACACAAATAAGAAGTAATAAGTTTTGAATTGTTTAAAGGTAGCACATGAAGTATTTACTTGGAATGGCAAACAATACCATGCAGTAGGTAGGTATGGTGGACACAAATGGCATAGGTTTGGGTTCGGGTTTGGATGCACGAGAAGTATTCCCTCTCGATACGAGTCTTTGGCTAGCAAGGTTAATTAGCAAGCATAAGAGTTGAGGGAAACAAACAAATATACATGTGATAGAAACAATCATGCATCTTACTTGTAAGCACAAACAGTTTTAACTTTAGAATACTAATGCTAAGGACTGATAAGAAAGATAATAATATCCTCTACATGTATTTCCTCTATTTTTCTTAAACTCAAAGTGTTGTTGCTATTGACCATTGCTAAGTTTGCCAAAACCAAATAGATTAACTCAATGCTCCCAAAGTGGTACCAACACTAAAATCAAGATCAATCATATAGTAGAAATTGCAAACTAAAATAAGGTGTGCAATATGTAAATGATAAGACTTCTCATTAATATTCCATAACGATAACTCACACCAAGGGATACATAGACAAACTAAAGGAGAGATACTCCACACTGCAACCCATCTCATACGATAACTTCCCTACTCATGATGTGACACTACTTGATAGTAAAAAGTAAAAGGTAATGATAATGTGATACCGCGGCACTCCCCCAAGCTTGGAACAAACCAAGGGGATGCCAATACACTACAAGAAAAGTTGCCATGGCCGACGAAGTTGAAGTCGCGCCGTGGTTACTGGTGTACCATGGCCGACGATTTTGGTCCCTCTGTGGTGCATGTCAAAACTTTTTTTTCTCGTTTTTGAGGCCACCTAGCCCGACGAAAGCGGCCAAAACGTCGCGTATGGTGGCCCGGGACGTGGTGCATCGCGAATTCTCGGGTTCGCCGGCCGAGTCAACGCAAATCCGCACCGCCGAGGGATGTAGGGCCCGAGATGGCATCCTCT
>NC_061512.1:63323000-63358895 GCF_022539505.1 Lolium rigidum | reverse complement strand
TGTTATCGAACCAGTAGGAGTCAAGGAACCACTAGTAGGAAAACCCTTATAGGCGGAGCTTATTTCTGTGGCGCACCACTAAAAATGCGCCACAGAATATTATTTTGTGGCGCACCATTCTGGGTGCGCCACAGAAATAGCTTCATTTTGTGGCGCACGCTTGGGTAGTGCGCCACAGAAACTATGTGGGGCCTACATCCTGCCACCACCATTTATTACTGTAGGTATTTCTGTGGCGCACATGTCGTGCTGCGCCACAGAAATAACTCTTTCTGTGGCGCACCGGCTTTGGTGCGCCACGTAAGTAGTTGATTACGTGGCGCACCTTCTCCGGTGCGCCACGCAACTAAGGGACTTATATCATCTCGCCCGTGCCCTCCCCCGCCTGTTCACCTCTCCCTCCCGAGCCCCTCCCCTCTCCCCTCTCCCCTCTCCTCCGTGGTCGCCTGGATCCGCCGCCGCCGCCTTCCTCCGTGGTCGCCTGGAGGATTCCTCCCCTCTCCCCTCTCCTCCGTGGTCGCCTGGATCCGCCGCCGCCGCCTTCCTCCGTGGTCGCCTGGATCCTCCATGGTCGTCGCCGCCGCCGTCGCCGCCGCCTTCCTCCTTGGGGGGCGCATGCCGCCGCGGTCCTCCCATCCCCGCCACCTGCAGCACAAGCTGCCCCTACGGCGAGGAGGGGCCGCCGCGAGGAGGGGCCGCCGTCGCGGAAAGGTGGAGGATCCGCCGCCTCCTCCTCCTCCTCCACCCCTGCCGTCATCTTCAAGCTCGTCCTCCACCCCTGTCATCGGTGCTCTCTCTCCCTCCCCTCCTCTCCCTCTTAATTCCTCCTCCGCTGCCCCTATGGCTTGTGTTTGCAAGCTCGGTGATCATTTGATCACCAATTGGTTGATAATTACTTACTACTTTCTCTATCTATGCATGTTGCTTGATATACTCGTGTTGTTGCTTGATTTGTATAGCTTCTCACCATGTACTGGTGGTTGCTTATGCTTTGAAAAGCATATGAATGGATGCATGATGCTTGCCAAGCATCCTCGTTGCCTAGCGAGTTGACTAATTCATTTATCTGTGAAACTTTATCTTGTTAATGTAGATAATTGAGATGAACTACTTTGCAGTAATGATTCTATTAATGTATTACTTAAGCTAGATGGATGCCAACTATTGTTGGGGACCCTAGCTTCATTTTGAATCCTGTTGGGTAATGATAAGTGTGTAGGCTTGGTGGTTTGGATGGTTTGGTGGTTGAATTGGCCTTTGCGATCATGAACTGTCGGCTTGGTAAATCATCTCGGGATGGTTTCCTTCCTAGTTCCATTTGGAAGATGCTACTATTCAATTGGTTGGCATAACCATGGTGACTTGAGTTGGTCAAATTCCTGGTCCTTGCCATTTGTACCGGGCTTCACTTGGTCTATGATTAAATGATGACCAAACATTGTTATTCCACCCTATGTGCTTGTGTTTGACATGGCTGTTGCTATGTCTCCGTACATACTTACTTGATGGATTCTTGTGAGCTTATGGTATGCTACTATGCTACCGGTGGGCTTGTATACATACATATTTGTAGTTGCTCTTGGTTGGCCTAAGAATGCTCCTCGGCCGGATGCTTGATGTCTTGGCTCAGCCAATGATGCAAAGGCTGAGGCAAAACCGTAAATGAATGTATACTAAAATAGAGATATCCACAAGTAGGGGATCATGTAAATGAATGCCACTCGTGGTATCCTTTGAAGAAAATGGGAAGTTTCGATGGTTTAAAAGACTAGGTGATGCTAGGTTATTAAGTTGGTCTGTCAAGGTTGGTTTTATCTGGTTAACTTGGATAGGCTATGTGTTCTTGCTTACTTATGCATATCCATCTCTACTGGAT
Organism: Lolium rigidum; assembly: GCF_022539505.1. Taxonomy (NCBI): domain Eukaryota; kingdom Viridiplantae; phylum Streptophyta; class Magnoliopsida; order Poales; family Poaceae; genus Lolium; species Lolium rigidum. The sequence goes on along the minus strand of NC_061512.1, from coordinate 63,357,019 downwards.
TGACTAGCTCAGGTTTGGCCTCTCTCTTGCCAGCATCACTTGGTTACTACCAAGTGATGAATAATCCCTTATGGTACCCCGCCTTTGTTTTGAACTCAACCGAGTAATGATAAATTTCTATTTCTTGTTGGCTTTGATGAAAATAGAGATATCCACGGTAGGGGATCATGTAAATGAATGCCACTGTGGTATCCTTTGAAGAAAAAGGACTGTTTCGATGGTTTTAAAAGGCTAGGTGGTGCTAGGTGATTCAGCTTGGCTACCAAGACTTGTCTCATCCGGTTAGTCGGGATATGCTATGTGTTGTTGCTTGTTTAGGCATATCTATCACTTATCTGGATTTACTCGGTTCTTGATTGGCCTCTCTTTTGCCAGCATCACTTGGTCTATATACCAAGTGATGAATAATCCCTTTGGAGCATCTGCTCCATGCATGCTATGTGTGTTTGAGCATCTTGACTTATGTCACCATGGTTGCTGGTTTGTTGGTGTTTTTGTACTTGTCGATGATTAGATGGTTGGTCGATCACTCGTACACTCGGGGGTGGAGCAAGTGAGGCTTGGTGTGATGGCACAAATATCAACTTGTGCATCCTACCTGGCCTCACTTACTCCATCCCTGGATGTTAATATTTGTTTCGACCAACAAAGTATGAGGCATATGATATCTAGGTGAGATACCACTTGGCTCTTTCTTCCATTTTAGTGCCGATGATTAGAATGTTTGGTCACCTATACGCCGCAATATACTTTGTAGACGAGCCCCCCTTTCCACGGCCGCCGTTCCGTGAACGAGTCCTTGACGAGACAACAACGCCGACATGCCTCTCCGGCGCAGCACCACTTTTCTTCTCTCGCCGTCCAGTATGTGAACGAGTCCTTAATGCCAAGACGGTGCCAGCCTCCCTAGCATCATGCCGACCCTCGTTGTCGCGCTTCGGGCCGTGTCGATCACGCGCCTCGCACTCTTCGCCTTTTGCCCGGTGAATGAATAGACTAATCGTTGGAATAAGGAAGCCGATGACGGCCGATCGCAATTTAATCTTGCGACCGAGCTGTCATCGGTTTCCTTATTCCAACGATCAGCCTATTGGTTCACCGGCAAGAAGGCGAACGATGCGAGGCGCGGGACACACGGCTTGAAGCGCGGCAACACGGCCCGGCATAATGCTCGGGCAGGCCGGCACGGTCTTTGCATCAAGGACTCGTTCACTCGGACAGCGAGGGACTGGCGTGGTTCTGCGCCGGAGATGCGGATCGGCGTTGTTGTGTCGTCAAGCACCCGTTGACGGAACGCCGACCGGGGAAAGGGGGCCCTTCGCAAAGTATACGGCGGTGTATACTGCAACTATGGTTTCTGACCATAGTATTTGTGTTGACCAAAAATGTATGAGGCACATATTCTATTTTGTCATTCCATTTGCTTTGAGATTTTCAAAATGCCGATGATTAAAATGTTTGGTCACCGTACACTCGGGGGTGGCGTAAGTGAGCCTGGTAAGATAGCACAAATATCAATCTCTTGTGCATCCTACCTGGCCTCGCTTACACCATCCCGAATGTTAATATTTGTGTTGACCAACAATGTATGAGGCACTTATTCCATTTTGTCATTCCATTTGCTTTGAGATTTTCAAAATGCCGATGATTAAAATGTTTGGTCACCGTACACTTGGGGGTGGCGTAAGTGAGCCTGGTAAGATAGCACAAATATCAATCTCTTGTGCATCGGACTTGGTCTCACTTACGCCACCTGAATGTTAATATTTGTGTTGACCAACAATGTATGAGACACTTATTCCATTTTTTCATTCCATTTGCTTTGAGATTTTCAAAATGCCGATGATTAAAATGTTTGGTCACCGTACACTCGGGAGCGGCGTAAGTGAGCCTGGTAAGATAGCACAAATATCAATCTCTTGTGCATCGGACTGGTCTCACTTACACCGTCCCCGAATGTTAATATTTGTGTTGACCAACAATGTATGAGGCATTTATTCCATTTCTCTTGTGCATCGGACTTGTTGGTCTCACTTTCTTCCATTTTCATCATAGTAGGAACTGGATGAAGGACCCCGATGCAAGCGAGCCTGGTGGGTAGAGATGACGGAGCAAAGGAGGAACCGGATGAAGACTACTTTGTAGGATGAAGACTACTTTGTATCTCGAAATTGTGAATTTTGTATGAATTAAGAGTTGTATGCAAAACATTTGACACTTGCCACTATATATGTATCTCGATCGGCATCTAAGTAATGTGATGATGATGTCTATGTTATATCTGTGCAATGTACATAATATTTATATTATATCTGAATGTTGCTGTATATAACCTGTATATCTGTATATTGCTGTTTATAAACCGCATGTGTACGAGGAGGCAGACACAAAATCGTGTATAATACAAGCAAATTATGTGGCGCACCGCAAACCAATTACGTGGCGCGGTCTTTTCGTGGCGCACCTAAGAGCACGTGCGCCACGGATACGTTAACTACGTGGCGCATGGGCTGGTGCGCCACAGAAAGCTTATTTTTGTGGCGACGTTTCTGTGGCGCACCTCCCATGCGCCATAGAATCCATTTTTGGTGCGCCACTGATGAGGCTTTTCCTACTAGTGAACACGTGAAGGTTGTTGGTGATGGAGTGTAGTGCGGCGCAACACCAGAGATTTCGGCGCCAACGTGGAACCTGCACAACACAATCACAATACTTTGCCCCAACTTAACAGTGAGGTTGTCAATCTCACCGGCTTGCTGTAAACAAAGGATTAAACGTATGGTGTGGAAAATGATGTTTGTTTGCGAAGAACAGTAAAGAACAGAGTTTGCAGTAGATTGTATTTCAGATGTAAAAGAATGGACCGAGGTCCACAGTTCACTAGTGGTGTCTCTCCCATAAGATAAATAGCATGTTGGGTGAACGAATTACAGTTGGGCAATTTACAAATAGAGAGGGCATAACAATGCACATACATATCACGATGACTACTATGAGATTTAATCAGGGCTTTACGACAAAGTACATAGACCGCTATCCAGCATGCATCTATGCCTAAAAAGTCCACCTTAAGGTTAGCATCCGCACCCCTTCCAGTATTAAATTGCAAAAAACAGACAATTGCATTAAGTATGGTGCGTAATGTAATCAACACAAATATCCTTAGACAAAGTATTGATGTTTTATCCCTAGTGGCAACAGCACATCCACAACCTTAGAACTTTCTGTCACTGTCCCAGATTCAATGGAGGCATGAACCCACTATCGAGCATAAATACTCCCTCTTGGAGTCACAAGTATCAACTTCGCCAGAGCCTCTACTAGCAACGGAGAGCATGCAAGAACATAAACAACATATATATGATAGATTGATAATCAACTTGACATAGTATTCCATATTCATCGGATCCCAACAAACACAACATGTAGCATTACAAATAGATGATCTTGATCATGATAGGCAGCTCACAAGATCTAACATGATAGCACAATGAGGAGAAGACAACCATCTAGCTACCGCTATGGACCCATAGTCCGGGGGTGAACTACTCACACATCAATCCGGAGGCGATCATGGTGATGAAGAGTCCTCCGGGAGATGATTCCCCTCTCCGGCAGGGTGCCGGAGGCGATCTCCTGAATCCCCCGAGATGGGATTGGCGGCGGCGGCGTCTCTGGAAGGTTTTTCCGTATCGTGGCTCTCGGTACAGGGGTTTTCGCGATGAAGGCTATAAGTAGGCGGAAGGGCAGAGTCGGAGGGCTGACGAGGGGCCCACACCATAGGGCGGCGCGGGCCCCCCTCTGGCCGCGCGGCCCTATGGTGGCGGCACCTCGTCGCCCCAGTTCGTATCCCTTTCGGTCTTCTGGAAGCTTCGTGGAAAAATAAGACCCTGGGCGTTGATTTCGTCCAATTCCGAGAATATTTTCTTTGTAGGATTTCTGAAACGAAAAATAGCAGAAAACAACAACTCGCTCTTCGGGATCTCATCAATAGGTTAGTGCCAGAAAATGCGTAATAATGACATAAAGTGTGTATAAAACATGTGAGTATCATCATAAAAGTAGCATGGAACATAAGAAATTATAGATTCGTTTGAGACGTATCACAAAGGAACGCATTAATCGATGGGTTCCTAAATCCTCTACTTGATTTTGTAGGGGTATTCCTCCGGTGGTCCAAAATGGGTGTTTGATAGTTGATGCACCAATAATATGACCGGAGGAAGAGGTGTGCTTGATCAATTCATTGAAGACATCAACAAGAAGTCAAGCATCACCTTTGGTGACAAATCAAAGGGAAAGGTACTTGGGTACGGCAAGGTGGCAATCTCTAAGTACTTGTGCCTTGAGACGGTCATGCTTATTGAATCCCTTGGCTATAACTTTCTTTATATATATCATCTTGCCGATGCCGGTTACAATTCATATTTTACTAATTATTGTGTGAAAGTCTTTAGGAGTGACAATCTCAAATTGGTCCTCATTGGATGTGTGGAGAACAACCTTTACGTGGTTGACCTCTCGAAAGAGAGCTCCTCTCCCTCCACATGTCTAATGGCGGCCAAGCATGACGAAGGTTGGTTGTGGCATCGCCGCCTTGGTCATGTCAACTTGAGAAATCTTAAACAACTCCTAAAGGGTGAGCACATTGTGGGACTAACCGGCATTTCTTTTGAGAAAGATCGTGTTTGCAGTGCATGTGTAGCCGGAAAGCAACTCAAGAAGAAACATCCTATCAAGAGTATCTTCACCACATCTAGGCCCTTGGAGCTCCTTCATTTGGATCTCTTTGGACCATCACACTATGATACTCTTGGTGGGAGCAAGTATGGACTTGTCATTGTGGAAGATTACTCAAGATACTCTTGGGTCTTTCTCCTTAAGTCTAAGGATGAGACCCATAGAGAGTCCATCACCTTCACCAAGAAAGCTCAACGTATGTATGAATCCGGGATCAAGGCGATTAGGACCGACAATGGCACCGAGTTCAAAAACTACACCATGCAAGAGTTTGTCGATGATGAGGGCATCAAGCATGAGTTTTCGGCGCCATACACCCCTCAAAAAAATGGTGTTGTTGAAAGGAAGAACCGGACTATCATTGAGATGGCAAGAACCATGTTGAGTGAATTCAACTCACCCCACAACTTTTGGGGAGAAGCCATCTCTACGGCTGTCCACTACTCCAACCGGCTCTTCCTCCGCCCACTTCATAACAAAACTCCATACGAGCTTCTCACAGGTAACAAGCCTAATGTCATGTACATTCGTGTCTTTGGATGCAAATGTCTTGTTAAGAACAACAAATGAAAGCTCGGTAAATTTGAAACTAGAACCATAGAGGGCATATTTGTTGGGTATGCGGAGAACTCTCACGCCTATAGATTCTACAACCGGTCCACTGGGACTATTGAAGTATCTTGTGACGTGGTGTTCTTGGAGGATAATGGCTCCCAAGTGGAGCAAGTTGTTCCATGTGTTGAAGGTAATAATGATGATCCATCTAGTGCCATCAAGTATATGGGCATTGGACACATCCGACCCATGGAAGTTCATAATGATGATCAAGATGATGGAGTACAAGTATCAAGCACGGCTCAAGTGGAGCCTAGCTCAACTCAAGCCAAACCATCAAGTGCAACTCAAGAACCATCCTCCACTCAAGATGAGTCACATTCCGAAGAACAAGAAGAAAGTCCTCATTCCACTGAGCAAGACCATGATGATGATCAAGAGACATCCACAACTCATGATCAAGCTCAAGTGATCCCTCATGATCAAGTACTAGCAAGAGATGAATTCATTGATCATGAAGGAACCATTCGGAAGATCAAGGCCGCTACAAGGGCAAGTCACATGAAAGTAGATCAAGTCCTTGGTAGCATCTCAAGAGGAGTGGTAACTCGTAGACACCATGCATTACTTATCACTTATTGTCAACACCATGCTTTTGTGTCTAGTTTTGAACCACTCAAGGTACATGAAGCCTTGGTTGATCCGGATTGGGTAATTGCCATGCAAGAAGAATTGGAGCGTTTCACTCGTAATGAAGTATGGTCTCTAGTTGAGAGACCCAAGGATCATCGCATCAATTCTACTGGGACCAAATGGGTATTCAAGAACAAGCAAGATGAGAATGGCATTGTCATACGAAACAAAGCAAGGTTAGTGGCGCAAGGGTTTTCCCAAATAGAAGGTATGGATTTTGAGAATACCTTTGCGCTGGTAGCCCGTCTTGAAGCTATTCGTCTTTCGCTTGCATTTGCATCTTTCCACAATTTCAAACTATATCAAATGGATGTGAAAAGTGCATTTTTGAATGGTCCCCTAAAACAAACCTCATATGTGGCTCAACCCCCGGGTTTCGAAGACCCATGCCGACCCAACCACGTGTATTTACTCCATAAGGCACTCTACGGTCTCAAGCAAGCTCCACGTGCTTGGTATGAGTTCCTTAGGGATTTCTTACTACATGATGGGTTTTGCATGGGTACGGTCGATTCCACCCTTTTCACCAAACGGGTTAAAGGGGGTGGCTTATTTATATGTCAAATATATGTTGATGATATTATCTTTGGTGGAACTAACCCCAATCATAACAAAGATTTTGAGCTATTGATGACTAGGAAATTTGAGATGTCCATGATGGGAGAGTTGAAGTTCTTCCTAGGCTTCCAAGTGAGGCAACTTGCAAAAGGCACCTTCATCTCTCAAGAAAAGTATGTGAAGGACATGCTCAAGAAATTCAACATGACCAATGCAAGCCCAATGAAGACACACATGCCCGTAAAGGGGCAACTTGGCTCATGTGACGGTGAGAAGGATGTGGACATAAAGGTATACCGCTCCATGATAGGATCCTTGCTCTACCTTTGTGCCTCTAGGCCGGATATCATGCTAAGTGTAGGGATGTGTGCTCGTTTTCAATCCGCTCCCAAGGAGAGCCATTTAATGGCGGTCAAACGGATTCTAAGATACCTTGTTCTCACTCCTACTCTCGGGCTATGGTATCCAAAGGGGTCAACCTTTGAACTCATTGGCTATTCGGATTCCGATTGGGCCGGTGATAAGGTTGACCGGAAGTCTACCTACGGGGCTTGCCAATTTATTGGCCGGTCATTGGTGAGTTGGTCATCCAAGAAACAAAACTCCACCGCTTTATCCACCGCCGAAGCCGAATACATATCCGCGGCATCTTGTTGCACTCAATTGTTATGGATGAAGCAAACCTTGAAAGACTATGGTGTGTCTCTTGGTACGGTGCCTCTTCTTTGTGACAATGAAAGTGCAATTAAGATCGCCAATAACCCGGTTCAACATTGTCGCACCAAACATATCGACATTCGCCATCACTTCCTACGTGACCATGTTTCCAATAAGGATATTGATCTCACTCATGTGGGGACAACCTACCAATTGGCGGATATTTTCACTAAGCCTTTGGATGAAGCCCGGCTTGTTAACCTGAGAGGAGAACTTGGTATTCTTGATCCTAAAAACTTGGATTGAATAACTTATTGCACTATATTCTTGCATTTATCTTGCTATCTAGCTTAGAGGCATAGCACATATGGGGATAGTCATCTTACCATGAATTGGTATGATGCATACCTATGTGTGCAACATAAATAGACCCAATGTCATTATATGGACCCAAGCATGTCTCTTCGAGGTCTCATGACATTTGCGCTTTCACATAGGGGGAGTAATTCCCCGCCCCTCATTGAGCCTCAATTACAACTTGATTTGACTATATAAGGCTAAATGATCTTATTGCAAAAACTATTCCAAAATGTTTTATGGTTCTTGATATACTTCGAATCATGCCCATTGTTGCTATTTATTTCTTGTTTGGATTTCACTCCAATGGGTATGCCTAGAGAACTTTGTGTTTCCAACCCCATGTCTATGCTCATCTCATCATCATCTATCTATCTATATGTACATGTCATCATCTGAGCATTCATACACATTTACACAAAGAATAGGGGCAAAACGAGGCTAAATGAGACAAAACTGGGCAAACAGACCTTGACCGGTCACTGGCCCGGTCGGACCGGCCTTTGCGCCGGGCCATCCGGCGTCTGGCCCGGTCGACCGGGCGGCCGACCGGCCGTGCGGCTGGCTATGTATTGGAGGAGGATACCTCTTGGGGGTCTTCTTCCTCATTATCCCCCACCTCCAAAACCTCCATGGCCGCCACCTCCACCATCTCCACCACGTCCTAGGCCCTTCCCACCACTAGTTTCTCCCCAAACTTCACCCAACCATAGATCGGGATCTCTCAAGCCTCTTCACCAAAGGATTTGGTCCCTCTCAAGCTATTTTGGGAGATCTTGGGGATTTGGCCCTCAAGCCCTCTTCACGTGTTCTTCCTGCTCACTTGGGCAAAGAGGACGTTATCTTCGGGTAAATCTTCCTCCTTTTCCCTCTCCCTCTTGCTTTTCCTCTCCCATTGCACAATTTTGAGGAAAGTTGAGAAAAGTTAGGGTTAGGGTTAGGGTTAGTAAGTCCTCATGCTATCTAGAGTGTCTCACACCCCTATGCACATTGTTCACTCTCATGGTATAGTCTATGTTCAAGTTTTTTGCATGATTTTGTGGTCGAATTTCTGGGCAAACATCACAAGTCAGCAGCACCCGGTTTACAGCCCGGTCAACCAGCCTCTCAACCGGCTGGTCCGGCGTGCCGCCCGGTCAACCGGACTGTCAACCGGCTCGTCCGGTCTATCGTCCGGTCGGACCGGCCCGTGCGCCGGATCGCCCAGTTTTTCGCATAATCTCATCAAAACACTTGGATATATGCTATGCTTATTGGCCTCCCTATATACTGATGACATGTTGATAACCCACAAGTATAGGGGATCGCAACAGTATTCGAGGGAAGTAAAACCCAAATTTATTGATTCGACACAAGGGGAGGTAAAGAATACTTATAAGCCTTAACAACTGAGCTGTCAATTCAGCTGCACCTGGAAAAGTACTAGTAACAGGGGTGATGTGAAAGCAGCAGTAATATGAGAGCAGTAGTAAAAGTAACACAGCAGCAGTAGCAGTAATATGAGAGCAATGGCACCAGAAAATAGTTGATACTACTTCCAATGACATGTAGAACGAGTATATGATGATGAGATATGGACCGGGGTTCCCAGCTATCTACACTAGTGGTAACTCTCCAATAACAAGTGACAAGTGTTGGGTGAACAAATTACAGTTGGGCAATTGATAGGACTGAAATAACATTAAGACGGAACATTGATACGTCTCCAACGTATCGATAATTTCTTGTGTTCCATGCCACATTATTGATGTTATCTACATGTTATATGCACACTTTATGTCATATTCGTGCATTTTCTGGAACTAACCTATTAACAAGATGCCGAAGTGCCGCTCTCGTTTTCCGCTGTTTTTGGTTTCGTAAATCCTAGTAACGAAATATTCTCGGAATCGGACGAAATCAACGCCCGGGTTCCTATTTTACCCGGAAGCATCCAGAACACACGAGAACCGCCAGAGAAGGGGGGCAGGGCCACCACACCACACCCCGGCGCGGCCAAGGGGGGGGGGCCCCTAGGGTGTGGGCCCCCCAGAAGCCCTCCTGCGCCGCCTCTCCGCCTATATAAAGCCCCTGACCTAAAAACCTCGGGGCGTTCGACGAAAACCACAGAAACCTTCCAGAGCCGCCGCCATCGCGAAGCCAAGATCCGGGGGACAGGAGTCTCTGTTCCGGCACCCTGCCGGAGCGGGGAAGTGCCCCCGGAAGGCTTCTCCATCGACACCGCTGCCATCTCCACCGCCATCTTCATCACCGCTGCTGCTCCCATGAGGAGGGAGTAGTTCTCCATCGAGGCTCGGGGCTGTACCGGTAGCTATGTGGTTCATCTCTCTCCTATGTGCTTCAATACAATAATCTCATGAGCTGCCTTACATGATTGAGATTCATATGATGATGCTTGTAATCTAGATGTCATTATGCTAGTCAAGTGAGTTTTACTTATGTGATCTCCGGAGACTTCTTGTCCCACGTGTGTAAAGGTGACAGTGTGTGAAACGTGTGGGTCTCTTAGGCCATATTTCACAGAATACTTACTCAATGTTGAATGGCATAGTGAGGTGCTTATTTATATCTCTTTATGATTGCAACATGTTTTGTATCACAATTTATCTATGTGCTACTCTAGTGATTTGTTATTAAAGTAGTTTATTCCTCTTGCACGTGTGCAAAGGTGACAGTGTGTGCACCGTGTTAGTACTTGGTTTATGCTATGATCATGATCTCTTGTAGATTGCGAAGTTAACTATTGCTATGATAATATTGATGTGATCTATTCCTCCTACATATGCATGAAGGTGACAAGTGTGCATGCTATGCTAGTACTTGGTTTAGTCTGTTGATCTATCTTACACTTAAGGTTACTAAAATATGAGCATTATTGTGGAGCTTGTTAACTCCGGCATTGAGGGTTCGTGTAATCCTACACAATGTGTTCATCATCCAACAAAAGTGTAGAGTATGCATTTATCTATTCTGTTATGTGATCAATGTTGAGAGTGTCCACTAGTGAAAGTGTAATCCCTAGGCCTTGTTCCTAAATATCGCTATCGCTCGCTTGTTTACTCGTTTTACTCGCGTTACTACCGCTGCGTTACTACTGCTTGTTTACTGTCCTGGGCAAAGCACTTTTCTGGTGTTGTTGCTACTACTTATTCATACCACCTGTATTTCACTATCTCTTCGCCGAACTAGTGCACCTATTAGGTGTGTTGGGGACACAAGAGACTTCTTGCTTTGTGGTTGCAGTGGTTGCATGAGAGGGATATCTTTGACCTCTTCCTCCCGGAGTTCGATAAACCTTGGGTGATCCACTTAAGGGAAAACTTGCTGCTGTTCTACAAACCTCTGCTCTTGGGGGCCCAACACTGTCTACAGGAAAGGAGGGGGAACGTAGACATCAAGCACTTTTCTGGCGCCGTTGCCGGGGAGGAAAGGTAAAAAGGCACTCATACTCCGGTTCCAGGTAACAGTACTTTTCTGGCGCCATTGTGTTTGTGCTCGAAGCTATTTCCTTTAGATCCTGCAATTGCATCTTGTTGTTTCTTGTTTACACTAGTTTGGCATAATGTACAAGAGTGAGCTTCTTATTCTATTTCCTGATTTAAAACATGGATTGTTTGATGCGAAAATTAAAAAACCTATGAAATCTTGTTTGCATGCTGGTAGTAATATTAGTATGAACGCTTTGAACACCATTGTTGATAATGATATAGAAAGTTCTAAGCTTGGGGAAGCTGGTTTTCATGATATTTTTAGTTCCCCAAGCATTGAGGAGAAAATTTTCTTTGATGATACTTTGCCTCCTATTTCTGATGATGATAATGATAGTGGTCTTGTGCCACCTACTATGGAGAGTAAATTTTGTTGTGATTATACATGCCTCCTACACTTTATGAGAATAATAATGATAGCTACTTTGTTGAATTTGCTCCCACTACAACTAATAAAATTGATTATGCTTATGTGGAGAGTAGTAATTTTATGCATGAGACTCATGATAAGAATGCTTTATGTGATAGTTATATTGTTGAGTTTGCTCATGATGCTACTGAAAGTTATTATGAGAGAGGAAAATATGGTTGTAGAAATTTTCATGTTACTAAAATGCCTCTCTATGTGCTGAAATTTTTGAAGCTACACTTGTTTTATCTTCCTATGCTTGTTACTTTGCTCTTCATGAACTTGTTTATTTACAAGATTCCTATGCATAGGAAGCATGTTAGACTTAAATGTGTTTTGAATTTGCCTCTTGATGCTCTCTTTTGCTTCAAATACTATTTCTTGCGAGTGCATCATTAAAACCGCCGAGCCCATCTTAATGGCTAAAAAGAAAGAACTTCTTGGGAGATAACCCATGTGTTATTTTGCTACAGTACTTTGTTTTATATTTGTGTCTTGGAAGTTGTTTACTACTGTAGCAACCTCTCCTTATCTTAGTTTTGTGTTTTGTTGTGCCAAGTAAAGTCTTTGATAGTAAAGTAAGTACTAGATTTGGATTACTCGCGTGCAAACAGATTTCTTTGCTGTCACGAATCTGGGTCTAATTCTCTCGTAGGTAACTCAGAAAATTATGCCAATTTACGTGAGTGATCCTCGGATATGTACGCAACTTTCATTCAATTTGAGAATTTTCATTTGAGCAAGTCTGGTGGCCTAATAAAATCCATCTTTACGGACCGTTCTGTTTTGACAGATTCTGCCTTTTATTTCGCATTGCCTCTTTTGCTATGTTGGATGAATTTCTTTGATCCATTAATGTCCAGTAGCTTTATGCAATGTCCAGAAGTGTTAAGAATGATTGTGTCACCTCTGAACATGTTAATTTTTATTGTCCACTAACCCTCTAATGAGTTTTTTCGAGTTTGGTGTGAAGGAAGTTTTCAAGGGTCAAGAGAGGAGGATGATATACTACGATCAAGAAGAGTGAAAAGTCTAAGCTTGGGGATGCCCCGGTGGTTCATCCCTGCATATATCAAGAAGACTCAAGCGTCTAAGCTTGGGGATGCCCAAGGCATCCCCTTCTTCATCGATAAATTATCAAGTTCCTTCTCTTGAAACTATATTTTTATTCGGTCACATCTTATGTGCTTTACTTGGAGCGTCTGTGTGCTTTTGTTTTTGTTTTTGTTTGAATAAATTGGATTACATCATGCTTGTCTGGGAGAGAGACACGCTCCGCTGGTTCATATGAACACATGTGTTCTTAGCTCATAATATTCATGGCGAAGTTTCCTCTTCGTTAAATTGTTATATGGTTGGAATTGGAAAATGATACATGTAGTAATTGCTATAATGTCTTGGGTAATGTGATACTTGGCAATTGTTGTGCTCATGTTTAAGCTCTTGCATCATATACTTTGCACCTATTAGTGAAGAATACAAAGAGCATGCTAAAATTTGGTTTGCATAATTGGTCTCTCTAAAGTCTAGATAATTTCTAGTATTGAGTTTTGAACAACAAGGAAGACGGTGTAGAGTCTTATAATGTTTTCAATATGTCTTTTATGTGAGTTTTGCTGCACCAGTTCATCCTTGTGTTTGTTTCAAATAACCTTGCTAGCCTAAACCTTGTATCGAGAGGGAATACTTCTCATGCATCCAAATACTTGAGCCAACCACTATGCCATTTGTGTCCACCATACCTACCTACTACATGGTATTTCCTGCCATTCCAAAGTAAATTGCTTGAGTGCTACCTTTAAACAATTCAAAATTTATCACCTCTGATTTGTGTCAATGTTTTATAGCTCATGAGGAAGTATGTGGTGTTTATCTTTCAATCTTGTTGGGCAACTTTCACCAATGGACTAGTGGCTTCATCCGCTTATCCAATAATTTTGCAAAAAGAGCTGGCAATGGGATTCCCAGTCCCAAATTAATTAACAAAAATAGACACTCCTCCATGGTATGTGATTGTTGGACGGCACCCGAAGGATTCGGTTAGCCATGGCTTGTGTAAGCAAAGGTTGGGAGGAGTGTCATCATAATAAAACTAAAATAAAAAGGCACTCCTTCATGGTATGAGATTGTTGGCAGGCACCCGAGGTTCGGTTAGCCATGGTTTGTGAAAGAAAGGTTGGAAGGAGTGCCATCCAAAAATAAAATAAAATGGGAACCGCTCTTTGAAGGTTTGTCTGGCAAGGGGTTAGAGTACCCGCTACCATTCGTTGACAACAACATACACCTCTCAAAACTTCATTTTTATGCTCTCTTTATGTTTTCAAAATCAAAGCTCTAGCACAAATATAGCAATCGATGCTTTCCTCTTTGAAGGACCATTCTTTTACTTTCATTGTTGAGTCAGTTCACCTATTTCTCTCCATCTCAAGAAGCAAACACTTGTGTGAACTGTGCATTGATTCTTACATATTTGCATATTGCATTTGTTATATTGCTTTGCATTGACAATTATCCATGAGATATACATGTTATAAGTTGAAAGCAACCGCTGAAACTTCATCTTCCTTTGTGTTGCTTCAATACCTTTACTTTGAATTATTGCTTTATGAGTTAACTCTTATGCAAGACTTATTGATGCTTGTCTTGAAGTGCTATTCATGAAAAGTCTTTGCTTTATGATTCACTTGTTTACTCATGTCATACACATTGTTTTGATCGCTGCATTCACTACATATGCTTTACAAATAGTATGATCAAGTTTATGGTGGCATGTCACTCCAGAAATTATCTTTGTTATCGTTTTACCTGCTCGGGACGAGCAGAACTAAGCTTGGGGATGCTGATACGTCTCCAACGTATCGATAATTTCTTGTGTTCCATGCCACATTATTGATGTTATCTACATGTTATATGCACACTTTATGTCATATTCGTGCATTTTCTCGGAACTAACCTATTAACAAGATGCCGAAGTGCCGGTTCTCGTTTTCTCGCTGTTTTTGGTTTCAGAAATCCTAGTAACGAAATATTCTCGGAATCGGACGAAATCAACGCCCGGGTTCCTATTTTACCCGGAAGCATCCGGAACACACGAGAACCGCCGGAGAAGGGGGCAGGGCCACCACACCACACCCCGGCGCGGCCAAGGGGGGGCGCCCCTAGGGTGTGGGCCCCCGTAAGCCCTCCCGCGCCGCCTCTCCGCCTATATAAAGCCCCCGACCTAAAAACCTCGGGGCGTTCGACGAAAACCACGGAAACCTTCCGCGAGCCGCCGCCATCGCGAAGCCAAGATCTGGGGGACAGGAGTCTCTATTCCGGCACCCTGCCGGAGCGGGGAAGTGCCCCCGGAAGGCTTCTCCATCGACACCGCTGCCATCTCCACCGCCATCTTCATCACCGCTGCTGCTCCCATGAGGAGGGAGTAGTTCTCCATCGAGGCTCGGGGCTGTACCGGTAGCTATGTGGTTCATCTCTCTCCTATGTGCTTCAATACAATAATCTCATGAGCTGCCTTACATGATTGAGATTCATATGATGATGCTTGTAATCTAGATGTCATTATGCTAGTCAAGTGAGTTTTACTTATGTGATCTCCGGAGACTCCTTGTCCCACGTGTGTAAAGGTGACGAGTAGTGTGCACCGTGTGGGTCTCTTAGGCCATATTTCACAGAATACTTACTCAATGTTGAATGGCATAGTGAGGTGCTTATTTATATCTCTTTATGATTGCAACATGTTTTGTATCACAATTTATCTATGTGCTACTCTAGTGATTTGTTATTAAAGTAGTTTATTCCTCCTCGCACGTGTGCAAAGGTGACAGATGTGTGCACCGTGTTAGTACTTGGTTTATGCTATGATCATGATCTCTTGTAGATTGCGAAGTTAACTATTGCTATGATAATATTGATGTGATCTATTCCTCCTACATATGCATGAAGGTGACGAGTAGTGCATGCTATGCTAGTACTTGGTTTAGTCTCGTTGATCTATCTTACACTTAAGGTTACTAAAATATGAGCATTATTGTGGAGCTTGTTAACTCCGGCATTGAGGGTTCGTGTAATCCTACGCAATGTGTTCATCATCCAACAAAAGTGTAGAGTATGCATTTATCTATTCTGTTATGTGATCAATGTTGAGAGTGTCCACTAGTGAAAGTGTAATCCCTAGGCCTTGTTCCTAAATATCGCTATCGCTGCTTGTTTCTCGTTTCTATGCGTTACTACTTCGCTGCGTTACTACTTGCTTGTTTACTTGTCCTGGGCAAAGCACTTTTCCGGTGTTGTTGCTACTACTTATTCATACCACCTGTATTTCACTATCTCTTCGCCGAACTAGTGCACCTATTAGGTGTGTTGGGGACACAAGAGACTTCTTGCTTTGTGGTTGCAGGGTTGCATGAGAGGGATATCTTTGACCTCTTCCTCCCTGAGTTCGATAAACCTTGGGTGATCCACTTAAGGGAAAACTTGCTGCTGTTCTACAAACCTCTGCTCTTGGGGGCCCAACACTGTCTACAGGAAAGGAGGGGGAACGTAGACATCAAACATCAAGATTATTAATCATGTAGGCATGTTTTCCATATATAGTCATACGTGCTCGCAATGAGAAACTTATACAACATCTTTTGTCCTACCAGCCGGTGGCAGCCGGGCCTCAAGGGAATCTACTGGAAATTAAGGTACTCCTTTTAATAGAGCACCGGAGCAAAGCATTAACACTCCGTGAAAACATGTGATCCTCATATCTAAGCCTTCCCCTCCAGTTGTCCCAATTTCTGTCACTTTGGGGCCTTTGGTTCCGGACATAATCATGTGCATACAACTTGTAGATACAATCTAAGCAATAAGTATAGAGCTTAAATCTAAGATCATGCCACTCGGGCCCTAGTGACAAGCATTAAACACAACAAGATTGCATCAACAATAACTTCACAACTTTATAGATAGACTAATCATAATGTAACAATCCATCGGATCCCGACAAACACAACACCGATTACATCAGATGAATCTGTGGTGACCCGGCATACCACTGCATGGTGTAGTATGCAAGTCTGATATAACACCAATGAAACACCGTTCCACTAGTATTACATCGCTCAGAGTGGTACAACAGAAACATATGCGGGTCCAAGGCATGTCTATAGAATTACAACATTGACTCTGTTACATAAGATCATCACAGCCTCCTACTTTACAATGAGGTAAATCTGCAAATAAACTCCAGAAGAATGACTCGTAGTCTAATCCTATCACGAACTCTATTTGTAGAGTATTTCACTAACTACAAAGGCTAAGAACAGACTCTAGATAAATAGGAGCTAGGTTTAGGAAGCTAGTTCCCTTCTATGGCTAAACTAGGTTTTCTCTTTGTTGGATGTGGTATCTGACTCCTCGGACAGGGTCCTGTTTCTTGAAGTAGTTGTTGACTCCTCGGCCTTCGAGTTGCACTGTAGATCCTCCATCGTCGCCTCCATATCTAAGCAGGGGATTTAAGATTGGGATGAGTACGAGCGTACTCAACAAGTTCATTATAGGGAAGAGGTGTTTAATGCACTAGCTACAGCATTAGACCAGAAAGTCTAATACCAATGCAAGTTTTCATAACCATTTCTTCAAAAGGTTGCTTTTATTTAGAAGAACTATGTACGTCAGCCTTCACCGGTTTACTAGAACTTCATGGAGCTCCTTTCCGGCCGCGTTCGCAGTTCCATATCCCGGAATAGGGAGTGACAGGTCACGGTTCTTTACACTCTGCAGAGGTGTGTTGCTTTACCCATAAGAGATCTTAACCTTGGTGCCAACCGAGTCATGTTTTCGTCCACACTTCCTTTGGTGTGAGGCCCGGTATAAGGTCATAGCCAATCATATTCCTCCGCTACCTCGCACACCCACCCTTTGTTGCATACCCCGACCCTGGGTCCTCGTCGGTCCTCTTACACCAATTAAGGATGGACCCCGACCACGACGACAGTCTGGGACTCGTTAACCAAACTCCTTCGCTGGTAGCTGCAACCCATCATAGACCACTTACCGTGGGGAATTAGAATGGGATCTCCACCCCACCGCTTGCCCAACCTGGGTCAAGTGTCTACGGTAAGCGCATCCGTTGATGTACAAGAGGTGGAAATACAATTGACTATTCCGTCCCACTCCAGATCTTATGGTTAACACGGGTATTACGGCACAAGAATCACTGGACGACATTTGTTGTTTAATCCTAGATGGATATAAACCCTTGCAATGGAACCTCCACCATATCAACACAATCCATGGTTCCATTGCCCACCACTTAGTCATATTCATAGTTATGAAAATAGTGGTTTTGCTTTTTATGCAATAGTGATAAACATAGTACTTTGCAAGTAATTTGGTAAAAATACTCAAATGACATGAGCAAGCGATGAACTTGCCTTTCTTGACTGCAAGATTATGCAGGCAAGGTCTTCGTTACGCAATAACTCCAAATTCTGAAATAGCATCATCGTCCGGTAAGGACGATGTTTAAAAGATTGGCAAGGATGCAATAATGCATAAGAATGAGATGCAATCGCTCTAAGCGTGACCTAACTCCGATGATTTAGGATTAGTGAGTTGTAGTAATTGGTTCAGGGTGTGTTGCACTTTTAGAGTGATTCACAAACATGGTTCTTATTCAGGTTTGTGTTGTTTTAGAATTATAAGCGAGTGGTAAAATGCATAGTAACAATCATACACATCAAGGAATAGTGGTTGTGTAATAAGTAAAGAGCAGTTGTCAATTTTAACACTATATGGTAGGGTTAATGATTACTTGTTATATTCTTCAAAAGAATAACTTTTGAAGAACATGTTCTTTAATAAATAACAGGTATGACAATTAGGTTGATGGGGTTCTATGGTTGACTATGGTTTCATTTAGTTTCTGGAGTAAGTATTAGATGGATCACAACCTAGTTGGATTCATCAGCTACTAGGCTTGTATTGTTGAATTAAGTCTAATCATCTTAATTACCAATAGTTGCTATCAAGGTGGTATATCTTGTTGGTGATACCAGGCTAGGGTTTGTAGGTCCATATAAGCAGGGTTGATGATGATTCTTTATTTATTTCAAAAGAATAACTTTTGAAGAACATACTTCTTAAGTAATAAGAAGTATATCAGTTAGGGTTGAGGTTGTGTAGGTTTTGCTACTTGATCCACTATGTAAGGAATGATTGGCTCCTAAGTAGGATGGTTCATAATTATGAAATATTTGTAGGGTTCAGTGGACTATGGTGATGTAATGATAAATAATAAGCATGATTGCTATTTGGGTTCATCACAATGGTGTGATGCTAAATAGGGATAATTAATAATGATGGCTTTGGTAATAGAATCTAGGGTTTACACTTGGTTGACCCTAATTGATCATTTAGGTTTGATGAACACATGGAATGCTATTTAGTAGTGATAGGGTTCCCATATTTTATGTGGATTTGAACTAGTATTTAGTTGTTAGATATGGATCTATGATAACTAATGAAGTAACATGATCACATGTTATTTGGGGTTTGGGTTTGGAAACCATTTAGGTTTCACACATAAAATAATGGAGCTAGGTTCTAAATGGTATTAGGGTTTTAGGATCCTTCATGAAATTATGGGGTTGTAATATCAATCAATATGGAACTAGGGTTTGCTATTAACCATATAGTTCTATGGTTAATAACTTCAATTTAAAGTTGAAGTTATTCATAACTTGTAAATTAATTGATATTGAATTTGGCATTTTATTCTTTTTAAACAATTAATAATTTAGGGTAATTATTAATCAGGGTTTAAATCCTCCTAATAATGATTTAATAAATTAATAAAAGAGAAATTAGTTTTAATGTTTTCTTTATTTAGTTACTGGTTTTTATTTAATTTGGAAAGTCTTCCTAATTATTGAATTTTAATTGAATTTAGAATTAATAAACAAGGCTTAAATAATAAGTATTAAATAATTAAATTTTTATTAAAAATAAAAATTTCATTTTATATTTTTATTGGATAGTATTTACTTTTATAAGAATTTTGATGTCTTATTCTTATTTTTCTGAGTTAATATGATTTTACTATAAATTTTTAAAGTTGCAGTAATTATTGAATTGAAAAATAAAACGAAAACAACTAAATGCACCCAGACCTAAGCTACCCCTAGCCACTGACTGGTGGACCAGTGGTCCACATCAGCTGCCCAGGTGGCGATGATGTGGCAAGGGGAGCACACTGCCGGCGATCGATCGGCGACGGCGCCGGCGTTGGGCTGCACCCGCAGACGCACTACTGGGCTTGTTCGACTCAACTCGTCGCGGTGAACAATCCTGTGGCGGCGCCGCCCCGATTAGGTCACCGGAGTGTGGCCGTCGACGAGGTACCACGGCGGAGCTCACACGTATACGGATCGGGCATGATCTAGGACGAATTAGAGGGATCTAAGATGCTCGGGAGATTCGGTAGCTCACCGCGAGCACGATGGGCTTGTCGGCGAGGTGAGGGGATGTCGCAGTCGCCGGAATTGCTCGATGCCGGCCTCGGAGAAGACGACCTGGTGCGATTGATAGAAGACGCGTCAGCTCGATTCCTTCTACCCGGTGATTATGTCGAGCATGGCGGTGGCAACGGTGCTCACGGCGGGGCCTGGGGCTTCCCCAATCGGCGGCGATGATTGGTGCCGGAGCCGGTCAGGGTTTCGGTATGGGGGGAAAATGGAGCAGGGAGGAAGAAATTCGGAGCTGTCGTTCATGCTGGAGCTTTTATAGGCGTCGAAGAGGGCCGCGTCACGACGCCGAGCGAGGAGAAATCGCCAGCAGCGAGGAGAAAGGGAGCACGCCGTCGTGCTGTCCAGCATGCGTGCTGGAGAGGATGAGGACGACCCCTCCCTCGATGATATTTCACCAAAGGTTATGGTGGGCTGGGCCAGGCCGTGGTTTGGGCTTCTGGTGGGCTAGATACTGGGCTGCTGCGGTCTGGTAAGGTCCAGGTGGATTTTTCTCTATTTCTCCTCTTTTTGCTTTTTCTATTTTCTGTTTTCGATTCTGTTTTATAATTCTTGTTTTAATTCAGATTTAAATCATGTGATACCATGCAGGTATCAAATAATTTGACTTTCACTAGGACTATTAAAGGATGAATGCTTTCCTGCATTGTTTTTGGGATAAACATTTAATATATGGGAGCTACATTGCAAAGTTTATTAATCATGATTTTATGCACTCATTTCAATTTTCTTTTTCTTGTGTAATCAACTCTGTTTGAAATTATTAGAATTGAGAATTTCTACTCTAAGTGTTTTAGAGTTTATCATTAGGGTTTGGTCTTTCAATTAAGAATTCAGCCCCCTGCATATGATTTTATGTGAACCTTTATTATTAAGATCTTGTAGTTTGGACTATAACCCTATTTCCAGATAGCACTATTGTTGTATTTTAATAGCATCTTGAAATACTTTGAGTAAGTATTACTTTCCTCATAGTTGGGTCTTGGTTATTAAGATAAGTGGTTGATCACTCCCTATGGTTTTAATCATGGGATTTAGCATTAGGTGTTTCTTATGTTTAATAATTGAAACATAAGGATTAACTAATGGGCAACTATAGGGTTCTAACCATATTCACAAAATGGCATTTGGTTTGGAGCTCACTTAGGATCTGGTTTTATAATTGTAATCACCCAAGTGGTTTATAACTTGGTTTGAGATATAATTCTCGGTTGTAGAATTGAGATAACACCATAATGCATTGGCTAGGGTTTAATTTCCCCTAACCATGGTATTATGGTTACTTGCTTCATATCTTATGTGCTTCTCTAATCACTAAGGATTTGATAATTGGTTTTATCTTCTACCAAATAACTTCTATTATTATCTCTAATTTATCATTAAAGTAACTACACTGGTTATGGTTCTTTTTATAGTTAACTTTGGTCATATAGATGGATGGTTTCTCACCATTTAGAGTATAGAGTTTGACTCTAAATGTTTTCTTGTGGTTCTTAAGTGAAGAATAGGTGGAATGTAAATGTGGTAGAATTGTACTTATGATCACCAAGTGATTCACAAGTTAAGGTTGGGATATAAGCCTAGATTTGATTACTAGTGATCTCCCTATAATTTCATGTGGTGAATGATATCTACTTATCCTATTAGGGTTTAACTTATGCTCACATACCTCAAGAGCATGATCATGGTTTAGGCATGATCAACTTGTTCTTGATATCATTTACTCAAGTTCTTAGGGTTTATGATCATCTGGTTAAAGAATAGTTCTCTCCCTTCATTTCAGGTGTTTCCTCATCTATCTTGAGTGTAACTCTATAGCTTGAGTTCTCTCATACAGGAATGGTTTATTCTAGGGTTTATGGTGTACTCCTAATATTTATTTAGGTTGCTGAGCTAAAGATTCAATTGTCTAACTTAGTTGGATTATTCCACTCCTTATTTCACTAATTCATGGATATAGTCTTATTCCACTTGGTATTTGGTTATCTCACCACTCCAAGATGTTATGATTTACAACCCAATACTTTAGTTCAAAGGTTGTCCTTTATTCTTAAATAGTTAGAGTTGGGATTAGTATGAATGATCTCTCTCATTTGGGAAGGACTTCAACACTAACCTAAGTTTAGGCTCCATAGAGAATGATGTAATCATCAATATCTATGTTTAACATGGAGGGATTCTTTCTCTAGGAAGTATCTTGAATAAGATCCTAGGGTTCCTCTTAAAGATGATGATTTGAGTACTTGGATGTATATCCAAGGTTTAACTCAAGGTTTGTTAACACTTCTCTAATAATTATTATAGAACTCTTACTTCTCTAGATTTGATGCTTAGCTATTTGGAATTGAGAAGAATATATATTTCTGGAGTTGATCTCCTTGTCATGTTTCCAAGATTAAAGTAGAATGAATACCATGAGGTTCATGGTAGGATCATAGATTAGTTTGAGACATGGAGAAGATAAGTGAAGAATAGTTTCTCCAATTATTGTTGCTTGATTTCCAATTGAATGAATGTTCATATGTTATGGCAAGGAATATCATGTTGTGATCTTTAATAAGATAAAGTAGTGGATCCTTGATTAATAAGTTCTAGTGTTGATTTTAATTCCATTTGATCTAATCCTTTAGATCAAATCATCTCTACCCAAAACAAGGTTTTAGTAAAGTCACATTGAGGTTTATAGCGCTTGACTTGATGAGCTACTTCAATTCCACCAAGGTCAAGTGAAACTTCAGTTCATCGTGATCTGTTTTACTTTAAAGCGCGAAAATTTCCCAGATTTTCTATGCATGAATGCAATGCACACATATGTTTCCTCTATTTTTGTAACCCCATTACCTGGGATATTACAGAATCTCAATCATGTAAGGCAGCTCATGAGATCATTGTATTGAAGTACATGGGAGAGATGATACCAACTAGCTACAACTAGAACCCGTAGTCCATGGGGGAACTACTCACGGAGCATGGTGGAGGCGATGGCTTCCGGGGGCACTTCCCCGTCCCGGCAGGGTGCCAGAACAGAGACTTCTGTCCCCAGAAATGGAGTTTCGCGATGGTGGCGGCGCCCCTGGAGTCTTTCTGGAGTTTCGTCAATCGATATCGATGTTTTAGGTCAGGACAGCTTAAGTAGGCGGAGAGGCGGTGCAAAAGGGTTTCTGGGGGGCCCACACAGTAGGGGGGGCGCCCCACCCCTTGGCCGCGCCGCCCTGGCGTGTGGGGCCCCCTGGCTCGCCTCCGACTCTCCTTCGGTGTTCTGGGGTCTTCCGGGAAAAATAAGATGTTTGGCGTTGATTTCGTCCAATTCCGAGAATATTGCCCGGATAGCCTTTACGGAACCAAAAACAGCGAGAAAACGAGCAATCGGCCCTTCGTCATCTCGTTAATAGGTTAGTTCCGGAAAATGCATAAAAACATTATAAAGTGCAAGCAAAACATGTAAGTATTGTCATAAAACAAGCATGGAACATCGAAATTATAGGTACGTTGGAGACGTATCAGCATCCCCAAGCTTAGTTCCTGCTGGCCCTCGAATAGGTAAACGATAAAAAGAATAATTTCTGTAGTGACATGCTACTTACATAACCTTGATCATACTATTATAAAGCATATGAGATGACTGCAGTGACTCAAGGCAATGATCTATAGTTGCTAACAAATAGATAACATATAGCAAAACTTTTCATGAATAGTACTTTCAAGACAAGCATCAAAAGTCTCGCATAAGAGTTAACTCGTAAAGCAATAAATTCAAAGTAAAGGCATTGAAGCAACACAGAGGAAGATTTAAGTTTCAGCAGTTGCTTTCAACTTTCAACATGCATATCTCAGGGATAATTGTCACTACAGAGTAATATGATGAATGCAAATAAGCAAGTATGTAAGAATCAATGCACAGTTGGCACAAGTGTTTGCTTATAAGGTGGAAGGAAGTAGGTAAACTGACTCAACATAAAGTAAAAGAAAGGCCCTTCGCAGAGGGAAGCAGGGATTAAATCATGTGCTAGAGCTTTTTAAGTTTTGAAATCATATAGAGAGTATAAAAGTAAAGTTTTGAGAGGTGTTTGTTGTTGTCAACGAATGGTAGTGGGCACTCTAACCCCCTTGCCAAACAGACTTTCAAAGAGTGGCTCCCATGAAGGACGTTATCTCTACCAGCAAGGTAGATCATCCCTCTTCTCTTTTGTTTACACATGTACTTTAGTTTTATTTATGGTTGACACTCCTCCCAACCTTTTGCTTACACAAGCCATGGCTAACCGAATCCTCGGGTGCCTTCCAAAATTCACATACCATGAAGGAGTGTCTATTTGAAAAATTAAGTTGCTTACTAATGAATCAGGGCAAAACATGTGAAGAGAATTATTAATGAAAGTTAATTAATTGGGGCTGGGAACCCCGCGCCAGCTCTTTTTGCAAAATTATTGGATAAGCGGATGAAGCCACTAGTCCATTGGTGAAAGCTTCCCAACAAGATTGAAAGATAAAACACCACATACTTCCTCATGAGCTATAAAACATTGACACAAATAAGAGATAGTAAAGTTTTGAATTGTTTAAAGGTAGCACATGAAGTATTTACTTGGAATGGCAGAAAATACCACATAGTAGGTAGGTATGATGGACACAGATGGCATAGGTTTTGGCTCAAGGTTTTGGATGCACGAGAAGCATTTCCTCTCAGTACAAGGCTTTGGCTAGCAAGGTAGTTTGAAGCAAACACAAGTATGAACCGGTACATCAAAACTCACATAAGAACATATTGCAAGCGTTATAAAACTCTACACTGTCTTCCTTGTTGCTCAAACACTTCTACCAGAAAATATCTAGACCTTAGAGAAACCAATCATGCAAACCAATTTCAACAAGCTCTACGGTATTTCTCCACTAATAGATTTTAAACTACATGATGCAAGAGCTTAATCATGATCTACTTGAGAGCTCAAAACAATTGCCAAGTATCAAATTATCCAAGACAATATGAGGCATTTTCTGTTTCCAACCAAATAACAATAAATGCAATAGCTTCCAACTTTTGTCATTGAACATTAAAAGTAAAACGAAGAACACAAGTGTTCATATGAAAAAGCGGAGCGTGTATCTCTCCCACACAAGGATTGCTAGGATCCGAATTTATTCAAACATAAACAAAAATAAAAACATACGAGACGCTCCAAGTAAAGCACATAAGATGTGACCGAATAAAAATATAGTTTCAATAGAAGAAACCTGATAAGTTGATGAAGAAGGGGATGCCTTGGGCATCCCCAAGCTTAGACGCTTGAGTCTTCTTGAAATATGCAGGGATAAACCACGGGGGCATCCCCAAGCTTAGACTTTTCACTCTTCTTGATCATATATCATCCTCCTCTCTTGACCCTTGAAAACTTCCTTCACACCAAACTTCTCATAAACTTCATTAGAGGGGTTAGTACTCAAAAAACTTTAATCCACCTTGGCCCTGTAGTGACACATTGCAAGAACTCAATAAAACATTAGCTACAGCTCTCCACGTCTAGAAAGCCTCACTTAAAGTCCACAAGAGACAATGCAAAAAACGGAGACAGAATCTGTCAAAACAGAACAGCCAGTAAACACGAATTTTTAAGAGGTACTTCCGTTACTCAAATCAGAAAACTCAAAACTAATGAAAGTTGCGTACATATCTGGGGATCATTCACGTAAATTGGCAGATTTTTCTGAGTTACCTACAGAGAATCATACCCAGATTCGTGACAGCAAGAAATCTTTTCTCGCGAGAAATCCAAATCTAGCATCACCCTTCTATTAGAGACTTCACTTGGCACAACATTGCAATAAAATAAAGATAAGGAGAGGTTGCTACAGTAGTAACAACTTCCAAAACACAACAAAACAGTAGCAAAATAAACACATGGGTTATCTCCGAAGAAGTGCTTTCTTTATAGCCGTTAAGATGGGCTCAGCAGTTTTAATGATGCACTCGCAAGAAATAAGAGTTGAAGCAAAGAGAGCATCAAAAAGCAAGTTAAAAACACATTTAAGTCTAACCCACTTCCTATGCATAGGAATCTTGTACACAAATAAATTCATGAAGAACAAAGTGACAAGCATAAGAAGATGAAACAAGAGTAACTTCAAAATTTTAAGCATATAGAGAGGTGTTTTAGTACCATGCAAATTTCTACAACCATATTTTCCTCTCTCATAATAATTTTCAGTAGCTTCATGAATAAACTCAACAATATAACTATCACATAAAGCATGTTTCTCATGATCCATAAACACATAATTTTTATCAAGCTCAGAAATAATAGGATTAAAACTTTCAAACCCACTTTTATCAATAATGTAACAAGATGATTGATCAATCTTAAAAGATATGGGACTCATAGATAAATTCAAGAACTCTCCAATCCCATTTTCATTAGTAGTACAATTAATAGTATCAAGTAACATAGGACCATCATCTAGAGATTTATCATAAACATTTGCCAAGCAAAAGTCTTTAGTACCATGCATTTCGACATCAGGCACAAACAAAGCATTATTATAAAATTTATCAAAGTAGCATGGATTATCATAGATAACAGTAGCATAATTATTCTCACAAGTTTTACTCATAGGGAATATTTCAAGAGAATCCACAGGAACATAACATTCATCCTCCTTCGGTAAGCATGGAGGACAATCAAATAGTGTAAGAGATAAAGAGTTACTCTCATTAGAAGGTTGGCATGGGTAGCTAATCCATTCTTCCTCCTTTTGTTCATCACTCTCCTCTTCCTTTTCATCCAATGAGCTTTCCGGTTCATCAATTTCTTCCTCTTTTTCATCCAATGAGCTTTCAGGTTCATCAATTTCTTCTTCCACTGGTTCCTGCAAATTGTGAGTGCATTCTTGTGCATTAATGAGTCTCTCTTTATAATCAATGATATAAAGATTATCACTGTAGCTTTCTATGCAAAAATTAAGGATAGAAGAGACATAATCTTTAAGGTCCTTACAAACAACACAAGTTTCATAATTTTTAGCAATGAAGGATTCTATCTCAGAAGCTCCCATAAATAAGACAAATTGTTCTACCTCTTCGAACCCAAAGTGAATATAGCTATTCCAATTATAGCTCTTAATTAAAACTTCCTCACTAAAGCCACATTGAAATTTAAGATGTTTAGTATCCTGTTGAGAGCAACAGTTTATATCATGGCGTTTAAGCAAGATTTTAGCAATTGCATTCAATTTTTCTATCACAGCACTCATAACTTTACCCGTTCTTGATTCTCTATAATTATTATATAATTCAATAAGCTCCAAATAGGTTGTAGGTTCTCCCATAGTGATAGTTTTTAATTTTTTGGTTTTTCAAAGTTTTATGGATTTTCGGGTATATAGGGAAAATAAAACAAGAAAAAAAGAAACTAAGCAAAAGTAAACTAAGAAAAATAATACTAGACAGAAATAAACTAAGCACAAATAAACTAGGCAAAAGTAAACTAAGCAAAACAAAATAAAATAAAACAAAAACAGAGAGAGAGGTAGAGTGTACTCCCCAGGTGAACTTATGAGTAGAGCTATGCCTCCCCGGCAACGGCGCCAGAAAATAGTCTTGATAACCCACAAGTATAGGGGATCGCAACAGTCTTCGAGGGAAGTAAAACCCAAATTTATTGATTCAACACAAGGGGAGGTAAAGAATACTTATAAGCCTTAACAACTGAGTTGTCAATTCAGTTGCACCTGGAAAAGTACTAGTAACAGGGGTGATGTGAAAGCAGCAGTAATATGAGAGCAGTAGTAAAAGTAACACAGCAGCAGTAGTAGTAATATGAGAGCAATGGCACCAGAAAATAGTTGATACTACTTCCAATGACATGTAGAACGAGTATATGATGATGAGATATGGACCGGGGTTCCCAGCTATCTACACTAGTGCTAACTCTCCAATAACAAGTGACAAGTGTTGGGTGAACAAATTACAGTTGGGCAATTGATAGGATTGAAATAGCATTAAGACAGAACATCAAGATTATTAATCATGTAGGCATGTTTTCCATATATAGTCATACGTGCTCGCAATGAGAAACTTGTACAACATCTTTTGTCCTACCGGACGGTGGCAGCCGGGCCTCAAGGGAATCTACTCGGAAATTAAGGTACTCCTTTTAATAGAGCACCGGAGCAAAGCATTAACACTCCGTGAAAACATGTGATCCTCATATCTAAGCCTTCCCCTCCAGCTTGTCCCAATTTTTGTCACTTTGGGGCCTTTGGTTCCGGACATAGACATGTGCATACAACTTGTAGATACAATCTAAGCAATAAGTATAGAGCTTAAATCTAAGATCATGCCACTCGGGCCCTAGTGACAAGCATTAAACACAACAAGATTGCAGCAACAATAACTTCACAACTTTATAGATACACTAATCATAATGTAACAATCCATCGGATCCTAACAAACACAACACCGATTACATCAGATGAATCTCAATCATGTAAGGCAGCTCGTGAGATCATTGTATTGAAGTACATGGGAGAGATGATACCAACTAGCTACAGCTAGAACCCGTAGTCCATGGGGGAACTACTCACGGAGCATGGTGGAGGCGATGGCGTTGATGGAGATGGCTTCCGGGGGCACTTCCCCGTCCCGGCAGGGTGCCGGAACAGAGACTTCTGGCCCCCGAAACGGATTTTCGCGATGGTGGCGGCGCCCCTGGAGTCTTTCTGGAGTTTCGTCAATCGGTATCGATGTTTTAGGTCAGGACGGCTTAAGTAGGCGAAGAGGCAGCGCAAAAGGGTTTCTGGGGGGCCCACACAGTAGGGGGGCGAGCCCCACCCCTTGGCCGCGCCGCCCTGGCGTGTGGGGCCCCCCTGGCTCGCCTCCGACTCTCCTTCGGTGTTCTGGGGTCTTCCGGGAAAAATAAGATGTTTGGCGTTGATTTCGTCCAATTCCGAGAATATTGCCCAGACAGCCTTTCTGGAACAAAAAAACAGCAGAAAACAGCAACTGGCCCTTCGGCATCTCGTTAATAGGTTAGTTCCGGAAAATGCATAAAAACATTATAAAGTGCAAGCAAAACATGTAAGTATTGTCATAAAACAAGCATGGAACATCAGAAATTATAGGTACGTTGGAGACGTATCACATGTACACTTACCCCACTGCTCTCCTCGCTCTATTTTGCTTATTCACAGGAGATTGGAGTGGTGAGGATCGTGCCACTTCTGCCAAGAGAGGGAGGCATACAGGGCCTCCACCACGACGTACTAGCGGTCGTGTGCCTTCCAGTGCACCTCCAACTACTGATGGCACCTCCTCTGGAAGAACCAAGTCAGTTCCCAATAGAAAGAGAGATAAACATGCAGCACAAGAAGATGATGAGATCTTGCCAACATATAATGTTGGCGATGTACAAGTTGGTGCATGGAGAAGATTTAGAGACACCAACCCCTATCGCTTTGAGGCACCCACTTGCACAGGGGGAGATCACTTTTTCTGGACTAATACACAACAAAGGATGTGGGAAGAATACTACGACACCCAAGATCACATGAAGAATGGTACTGATACGTCTCAAATGTATCTATAATCTCTTATGTTCCATGCTACTTTTATGATGATACTCACATGTTTTATACACATTATATGTCATATTTATGCGTTTTCCGGAACTAACCTATTGACGAGATGCCGAAGTGCCAGTTCCTGTTTTCTGCTGTTTTTGGTTTCAGAAATCCTAGTAAGGAAATATTCTCGGAATTGAACGAAATCAACGCCCAGAGTCTTAGAAATGGACGAAGCTTCCAGAACACCTGAGAGCCGCCAGAGGGGAGCCCTGGGGGTCCCACACACCAGGCTGGCGCGGCCAGGGTGTGGGTCGCGCCCCCTGTTGTGTCGTCGCCTCGTCAGCCCTCCGACTCCGCCTCTTCGCCTATTTAAAGGTCCTCGACCTAAAACCTCAATACGGAAAAGCCACGGTACGAGAAACCTTCCAGAGCCGCCGCCATCGCGAAGCCAAGATCTGGGGGACAGGAGTCTCTGTTCCGGCACGCCGCCCGGACGGGGAAGTGCCCCCGGAAGGCTCCTCCATCGACACCACCGCCATCTTCATCAACGCTGCTGTCTCCCATGAGGAGGGAGTAGTTCTCCATCGAGGCTAAGGGCTGTACCGGTAGCTATGTGGTTAATATCTCTCCTATGTACTTCAATACAATGATCTCATGAGCTGCCTTACATTATTGAGATTCATATGAGTTTTGTATCACTATTCATCTATGTGTTACTCTAGTGATGTTATTAAAGTAGTCTATTCCTCCTCCACGGTGTAATGGTGACAAGTGTGTGCATCGTGTAGTACTTGGCGTAGGTTATGATTGTAATCTCTTGTAGATTATGAAGTTAATTATTGCTATGATAGTATTGATGTGATCTATTCCTCCTTCATAGTGTAATGGTGACAGTGTGCATGCTATGTTAGTACTTGGTTTGGTTATGTTGATCTGTCATGCACTTTAAGGTTATTTAAATATGAGCATTGAATATTGTGGAGCTTGTTAACTCCGGCATTGAGGGTTCGTGTAATCCTACACAGTTAGTGGTGTTCATCATCCAACAAGAGGGTGTAGAGTCTAGCATCTATCTATTTATTCCGTTATGTGATCAATGTTGAGAGTGTCCACTAGTGAAAGTATGATCCCTAGGCCTTGTTCCTAAATATCGCTATCGCTGTTTGTTTACTCGTTTTATCGCATCTTTACTTCCTGCAATATTACCACCATCAACCACACACCAGTCCCGGACAAGCAAAGCACTTTTCTCGGTGCCGTTGCTACTGCTCACATTTATTCATACCACCTCGTATTTCACTATCTCTTCGCCGAACTAGTGCACCTATTAGGTGTGTTGGGGACACAAGAGACTTCTTGCTTTGTGGTTGCAGGGTTGCATGAGAGGGATATCTTTGACCTCTTCCTCCCCGAGTTCGATAAACCTTGGGTGATCCACTTAAGGGAAACTTGCTGCTGTTCTACAAACCTCTGCTCTTGGAGGCCCAACACTGTCTACAAGAATAGAAGCACCCGTAGACATCAGGTACCTTTGTTATGCCCAAGGCCATCAAGGATGTTCTTGCAATGCATGAAGCCACCAAGTTTCGCTTTGTGGTTGAGACCTTGAAGCGGATGGGATTGTATGAGCTTATGTGCCTGATTCCTACTGATGAGTGCTACTGTCCAATCTTGGTGAGGCAGTTTCATTGCACAGTCTTTTTCCATGATGATGCAGCTCGGACTATGACTTGGATGACTGGCAAACAGAAATACACTTGCAACTATCTTGATTTCTGTGAAGCCATGGGGTTTGGTGGAGGTCGTGCTCGTGGTTTCAAGATACACTCTCAGTAGAAGTTCACCAAAGGAGACATTGCCTTTTGCTATCCTTCTGACCCCACAGCTGGACCTCCCACTATTTCTGGCATGTACTACTCCTACCTGCTACTTGCCAAGCTATTCCGTGAGACTCTCATATCAGCAAGTCTTGCGATACAATGAATGCCGTGGCTATCATCGGAACTTGATGTACTACTTCCACCCCGAGTACCGGAAACTCATTGATGGCTGTGATTTCCTCTACTGTGAGCTGCGGCGATGTGTTCGCAAACGGATGACTCCTAACTATGCTCAGTATGTTCAGCTGCTTATCAACAGGGCTGTGCCAGCACCTCTCAATACGCAAGGTGAACGGGTTAGGATGGAAGCCTTCAGGGTACCTATCCAAGATGATAGACCGGATGTCCCTGAAATGATGCCTTCTGAGCGCCGGTCCAAGGAACGCCATGACCCTGCTAGCTCCAGCTACTCTAGGCGCCCACAGCATGGTGTCTCACGGTTCTTCTCTAGCTTATGGCAGATGTGCAAAAATACCAATGATGTTGCGCATCAAAGTCTTGCTTTGAACCAAGAGACGAGGAGGCGCCAAAATGAGTTCATGACTGCTAGGAATGCCCCTGTTCCTCCTCCTGGCCCTGAGTTGGAGCCCGTACATGCACCTAACTGGGAGATGCCTCCCATCTCTGATCAGATGTTCCAGAACTTTGATCCCTCCTTGTACTTTTTGGTGGTCCTCCTCCTAGGCCTGCTCGTGTCCCTACTGATTATGATGCTGACGAGGATGAAGGTGATGCGAATGCGCGTGATGATGGTGAGAGCTCGTATTCCGTTGGGCATGAGTTCTATTGATGGGTGCGCTAGCATCTCTCTTTTTTCTTCGCCTTTTTGGTGTTCCGATGCCAAAGGGGGAGAAGAGAGTAGAGTCTAGGATTCACGGGTGTTGCTTTGGATGTCACAAGCCATGGGTGTTGCTTTATTTGATTCTTATATGGCTTGTGCTCATTTGCTTTTATCGTTCCAAGAACCATTTGCTATTTTAAGTAATTCGTGTATGGACATGTACCTATATGCTTAAACTCTATTATGTGTGCTACTCTATGTTAGGATGATTATGTGTGCTATGCTTATATATCTTGATATGCACATCTCCATACCATGCTTGTTTCCTAAAGATATTGGGGGAGCTTCTCATGTTCCACAAAAGTTGCACTTTGCATTCAAACGCAAATTCTCCAAGTGCACACTTTATGGGGGAGCCGTCTCAATATCTTATATGGAATCAAGGTTTAAAGCTTATCATAATATCTATATGTGACTCTAGCTCGGTTTGTCATCGTATACCAAAAAGGGGAAGATTGTAAGGGTATTTTACCCTTATCCATTATTTTGGTAACTATGACACCGTGCTAGTGTATTTGGACTAATACATGTCTACAAGATGATTCCCAGGTATTAGCCAAAGAGGTATAATGATGTATCAAAGGAACAAGATGGCAACGGGAGACCCCCCACTTCGACGAAAAATCAACAAGGTTTTTCCAGAGCCTGGCCGGTCTCAGACCCGGTCAGACCGGCCCTGGCACCGGACGGCCCGGAGCAGACCGGCCCCAGCGCTTTTGCCATCCGGGCAGGATCCAGTAAATACTGGGCGAGCACCCGGTCAGCGTCCGGTCGCCAGCCCGGTTTGGACCGATCAATCCGGTCCAAGTCCCGGTAGGACCGGGTTCCAGACCGGCTGCCCCGGCGCCCAACCGGAATTTGCACTTGTGCCATCCGGGTGTGATCCAGTAAGCTCAGAAGCTCATCCGGTCAAGACCCGGTTCCAGCTCCGGTTGAAACCAGCCGGTCCGGTCACAGGCCCGGTCTGACCGGCCTGTGCACCGGCCAGTCCGGCGCCAAATCCGGTCGACCGGATTCCTCGAGGAAATTGATGATGTGGCAAGTGTGCAACGGCCAGATTTCGAAGAACACTATAAATACCCCTTCTCCTACCTTGGAAGGGGTAGGCACTACACTACAAGCTGTTCTTGAGCTCTCTCTCTCATACTCCATTGCTAGAAACACCAAAAGCCTCGGATCTCCCTCCTCCTCCACCCAAACTCAAATCCCTCCAGCGAATCAATAGAGTAGGACCCGATCTACTATTCTACCAAGCCAAATCTCATTCCCCCTTGTATTCACCAAGAAGCTTGCTCTCTAGGGTTCCTTGGAAACCCTAGGTGGGCAAGAGTGGTCCGGAAGCATCCGGGCTGTGGATTTGCTCCGGACAAGATTGTGAAGGTTTGGAGGCTACCTCAAAGTCTACCACAAGTGAGTGAGCTATTCTTTCGTGGGATAGGCTCCGGAGAATAGGGTGAGCCTTCGTGGCGTGGGGAATCCTTCGTGGGACCTCCACCCCTCCAAACGTGACGTACCTTCTTGCAAAGGAAGGGAACACGGGAATACATCCCCGTCTTCGCGTGCTATCGGTTATCTCTAACCGAACTCCTTACTTGTGATTTAACTGCCTGTGAGAGCCTTCGTGCTTGAGTTAGTTGTATCCTCATATAGGTTGTTTCACTTAGTTTGCATTAGGCTCACCTTTATATTCCGCAAAGCCTAATATTGCAAAGAAAGAATTAAAATCTGTAGAAACCTATTCACCCCCCCTCTAGGTTTACCATCTCTATACTTTCG
>NC_061512.1:63301937-63322900 GCF_022539505.1 Lolium rigidum | reverse complement strand
AATTTTATAGCACATAGAGGATGACATGCGGGTCCCATGAGCCGACGAGGTTCCTCAACGTTTCAAACGTGGCATGAGATCGAAAGAAAAAAACGCAAGTGACCAAATATCAGGAGCCAAAAATAATCCAAGAAAAGAAAGTTTTATAGTACATAGAGGATGACATGCGGGTCCCATTTAGCAGCAGCGGTATCACCGTTTGAGAGGCGGCAGGGGATCGAAAGAAAAAGGTAAGTGACCAAATATGAGGTGCCAAAAATAATTCAAGAAAAGGAAGTTTTATAGTGCATAGAGGATGACATGCGGGTCCCAGTTAGCAGCAGCGGTATCACCGTTTGAGAGGCGGCAGGGGATCGAAAGAAAAAAGGCAAGTGACCAAATTTGAGGTGCCAAAAAAACTCCAAGAAAAGAAAGTTGATTGCACATAGAGGATGACATGCGGGTCCCATTTAGCAGCAGCGGTCTCAACGTTTCCAAGGCGGCAAGGGATCAAAAGAAAAAGGAAGTAGCCGGAAATCGGGGGGGTCAAAAAAATCCAAGAATAGAAAGAATTTTGGTTCATAGAGGATGACATGCGGGACCCATGATCCCGCATCGTAAACGGCTCGATCGGAGAACGTTGAACGAGATGGCGCGATCGAGAAAAAAACAATGCCGGAGAGGCTGCCATCTCGGGCCCTACATCCCTCGGCGGTGCGGATTTGCGTTGACTCGGCCGGCGAACCCGAGATTTCGAGATGCACCACGTCCCGGGCCACCATACGCGACGTTTTGGCCGCTTCGTCGGGCTAGGTGGCCTCAAAAACGAGAAAAAAAAGTTTTGACATGCACCACGGAGGGACCAAAAATCGTCGGCCATGGTACACCAGCAACCACGGCGCGACTTCAACTTCGTCGGCCATGGCAACTTTTCTTGTAGTGGCCATGGCAGGGCCTGCTCGGCCCAGATCTGGGCCCAGGTCGGGGCCCAGAGGGGCTAAGCGGTCGACCTGCGTTTGGCACACCGGCGGTGCTCCCTGGAGGCGGAGAAGGCACGGCGGCGGTGGGTGGGTGGCGGCGGCACTTCGGTCGGCCAGCTGCAGCGGAGCAGCGGGGCTTTGCGGGCCATTTTGGGTCCAGCTGGGCCTGTTCGGGCCTGGTTTGCCTCGTTGCCTCGTCCGGTCGGCTACCGTGAAGGCGGTGTAGGCAGTTCCCTCCCGCGTGGCTGCGGTGCTGCTACCCCCGTTCCTGATGAATCCCTTCTCTTCCTCTAGGACCTGCTCCGGTGACCACAGTTAGGCGGCGAGGATGGCTACAAGATCGTGGTGGCGTTTGCTGGTGGGCAGCATATTAGGTGGAGCACGTCGGAGCGTCTGGGGTGGTCGATTTGGTGGTCGGGAGAAATCCCTGTCGGCATGCTCGACACCGACGCGGTGGCGCCTGCGGGTGTCACCTTTCCTGAAGGGCGTCGGGTGTACCTCCTCCTCAATCCCCTCCGCGTACCGGGGGAAACCCTAGGACTAGTCCGGGCACCAGCGGCGTCGTCGTCGTTTTCTTGGTGAAGGTGTTGCTTGGTATGCGGCGCCTCGGCGTGCTAGGAGCGTGGTGGTACTTCTTCGGAGGGTGCAGCGGTTGCGGGTCGTCATCGTTTTCGTCGATCTACCGGTGTCAGCATTAGTTTTTCTTTCCTTTCCTTTCTTTGTCTTTTCTTTTGGGCTTGGTTGTGTTGCGGTCCTAGCTTGTTCGTTGTATCGGGTGGTTTGCTATATTAATATAGCGGAGCGAAAGCCTATTTCGAGAACATCGTAGGCTATTTCTACTTTCCAAAATTATTTTATACTATTGGACCGCAAGAGTTCAAATGAATTAGGTACGGAACCAAATCTTGGGACAATGCGAGCATCCCTGTGCTTTATTATCCTACTAGTACAAATGCCCGTGGCGTTTCCACGGATCTTTTAATTTTATTTCTTAATTCATATATATAATTCACAACTTACTATGAAATTAAAAATAAATCAGGGATATCATAATGTACTACAACATGATAATACCGAGCGCAGTAATAAGATAATATTGTTGTGCATCTATGTGGTTCCAAGTTCTAGATCTTCTTGTTACTCTTTCGTAGTTGGGCCATCAAAATTGTCAACTAAGGATTTTATTTCAAAAAAAATTAAAAATTTCAAAATAAATTTAAAAGACATTTTTTATAATAGGTGCATCTACACCTTTGAGCCAAAACACCATGTCCAGGTAGATGGGGCTACATTCTCGAAACGGGGACTGAGCCTCCCCGGCAACAGGCAAGACCTGCTCTGGCTGGCGGGGTATGACTGACGTAATTACTTTTTTTTCAAGAGTACGCTAAAGGCATACCATATCTTTATAAAAGGTAGAGGTTTGAGTACAAGAACGGCACCATTCGCTACAAGCAACGAGCGTTACCCCACACGACACCGGCTACAGACCAAACAACCACAACACAAACCATGTAATTGCAAAATTCACATCTTGTCACAAGAGTGCAAATGCCAAATATGAAGGTGCATTCATACAACATCAATCTGGATGGTATTAAGCTCCTCATGCTACATGTATGTTGAAAGGCCATAGGACGAACTTTATTAAGATTAAGAAGGAGAGTACAGAGGTGTTACAACAGCTTCGAGATGGAGCAAAACAAGGAGTAGATCCTAGACATGCGCTGGATCGACAAAGAGCACAGTATGACTGAACTCCACGCTGGCAGGTCAGCTAGAGAGAACTCACTCTTCCAGCCGATGGCCATATAGCTATCTCCTTCCTAAACGCGACAAAGACATCCTCTGCCTAATGTTGTAAGTTCTCAGAACTTCTAGAATTCCTCTCCTTCCATATCTTCCAATGTACCAGTTTAGAAATTATGTCAAAATCACACCTGTTGATCTTCGGCACCCTCTTCCTCACTTTTGTCCACCAATCTTCTGTTGAGAAAGTAAGAGCCTGGAATAGGAAAATCTACCGCTGACCATGCTCTGATTAGTTGCCAGACCTGGGAGGTGAAACTGCAGTGGACAAAGAGATCGGTATTTGTCTCAGGAGCTGCGTGACATAGCTCACAGGACCCGCAGTTTGGGCACCCTCTTCGGTGCAGATTATCTGCTGTCATTTGAGATGTTATTTTAAAATTATAGCACTGTCATTTGCAAACAATAATGTTGCTTAGGTAGTGCTGGTCAATCTCATCCTTCATGCTACAAATCACAATGGGAGGCAAGCAGGGTTCAAAATAAAAAGGCAAAAAAGATATATTGACTACGAAAATAGTAAACAGATATACCAGTGGATTGATTGAGGGGAAAAGACAAAAAACCAGATACGAGCAAGTTCTATTGCAGAATGCAGATTGATTGCCATAGGCCTGAGCAGCCTATTTTTTAACATAAAATTAGTTATTATGACAATATACATATGGGAGTAATCATTTTCAATAACCGAAAGTCTTCTCAACTTCTTAAACTCCAAGCTCTGTGGCTTCCTTGACCAGCTGCTCTAGATCTAGATGGTGCGTTATCCACCATCAAAATAACAGTATAATAGAGTTTTGTCCACACTACAAACTAACCTCTTGACCATGATCGTTCATTTTGTGACTACAACCATAGCTTGTATCCTCGCTACCTTGCAATATAACGACAGTCTGCAGAGTTCACAAAATAAAAGAGTGAAGCCCATAATGATGGGTGATGACTGGTACTCTCATATTACCGTGTCGAGAAAAATATCAGTTAATCATATTTATCCAAGGTTAATGTTATTAGTTTTACTCGACAGTGAGCTAGCTCAGAGCCCCAAAGGTATTTTATATTCCAATAAGCCATTAGGAGGGGACTACCATCGAGCCATAAGTTACCAGTATGGAACTCAATGACTTCAATGTGTAAAAACGGAAATAGATAGTGCTGGTATCACAGTAATGATCTACTTAACTACTATACAAATTAGCAAATTAGCATTGATAGAAGAAACTTCTGTTTTGCAAATTAGCATGTCAATCAACCTGTCGGTTTTTCTAGCAATTAGAACTTAACTGTATCTCATTGCTATCATCTGATTTTTCCACAAGAACATACACAAATGCATATGCGCTGTCACAAAATCCCGCCATGGTGAAAAATAGAAAATTCAGTTGGTAAATAATCAACCATTGCACTGTCAATATTCAAGCATACATCATTGAAAAATATTAATAATCCGACCTTTGAAAACATAGGCACCAAATATGTACATTGAACATGAAAGAATAATCACAAAAGACTAATTAAAAGCTTACCTATTGTGAGCCCAGCCTTTATGATATTACGTGAAATTTTGATCCTCTCACATGTGGAGGTCAATCTATTATCAAAACGGTTTTAGAAGGAAATTATAACAACCATGTATTTGGGACACTTAATAGGATTTACTCATTAGGACAGTTAAAATTTGAAAGTAGCCATTTCTAGATTTAAGAGTAATCCAGATTAGAAGAACATTTTAGGTAATGAAATACTCTTAACTGACCCAATACATAGCAATACAAGCCCACGGATACCACTAAAAACAGTAACAAGCCCAAGGCAATATCTTACCACGTAGACATACAAGGGCATCACCTTGATCGTCATGAAAACTATGAACACGTATAAAGCCACCTGCCAGTCCCTCAACGTCCTCCACACATTCCTTCCCCCTGCCATTTTGAGTTGAGTGCCTTCGGCATTGCAGCCTTGATGATGAAAGTCACTGCTCGATGTTTCAATAACACGCTCCTTCCTGATCCTTTGGCATCCACATAATGAACTGAAGGAGGACACACACTAAACACCATGAAAATAGAATGAGGAAATGGTACACCCAACAAACTAAGCCGTTAAAATTAGATGAAATTTGAGTATTTGACCTGAGTAATAGTTTCCGTGTGCTGCAAAGTTGGCTTGTCATTCCAAGTTTCCAACTTCTCTATGTAGGGTCGTGATCATGGACATGCGAGCAACCTCTAGGTAGTATTGTATCTTGTATTACTGTTCACGGAGACTGCCAGCCATAGAGAATAATTTCTTAGAGATTTAAAGAGGCACAACATAACCTCCCAATGAGTAAAGGGAAACACAATATAACCTACCAATGAGAGAAAGCTAACTGGAATCAAACACATCAGTTCCAACAAATAGGGATATCATCTGACCTTAATTTGATCTCTTTGACATAATCTAAGGATGATGGAATCGCATACTAAACCAAGTCAAAGTAGCAGAATGCATTATCTGATCCTGCATTTTTTTAGGTGACATTATTTAGCTGAACTGAGAAATCACCCTTGGTCTCTTCTTTTGATTTGACAAAAAGATTCCTAAATTTTGACCTGTCTGGCGAAGCCATTTTGTTTCCCCGCTACCGGCGAACTGTCAAATAACCCAAGCGTGCTTCCCATAGAGATTTCCGTCAACACTCCAGCCCGTGAGTCTCACCTCAAACCGGACAGACACTACTAGGATTATGCTTATCGCTGGCGCACAGAATTGGGCTACCGCCGGCGTTTTCGAGTTCGCCGGCGATCACCTCGCCGGTGGTAAGAGGTTACCGCCAGCACCTTCCGATTCGCCAGCGGTAACATGACATTATCCCCGGAGTTTTCGTGTATTCGCCGGCGGTATTTGTTACCCCTGGCACACAGGCCTATTCGCTAGCGCTACTTTAAACTACCCCCGGCGAACAGGCCAATTCGCCAGCGCTAAGTTTGTATAGGATTAAAAAAAAAAGCACTTCCACACATTCGACGTGTTGTCTTTTTATTTTAACAGAACTAACATAACAGGTACTATACTACCACGCATTATAACGCACAGACCAACAGTATGTTTAGAAAACACAAAGACTCCCAATGATGTCATCCTTCTCAGCTCGCCATCGACGTCGCCTTCTCGTCGCTAGCTCCGTCTCAGCTTGCCGAAGACGTTGCCCGTCTCAGCTCGCCAACGACATCGCCTACTAGTGGGCACCTCCAGCATGGCACCTCCGGCCCAGCACCTAGCCAACACCTCCGGCACGGCACCTAGCCGGCAGGTCTTGCATCTCGCTGTGATTCTCCTCTTCTCCCGCATGGCACAGCCTAGATCTCTGCTTCTGCTCTTCTCCTCTAGTCCTGCAAATATAATGTTATTAAAATATATAAATAATATTGAGCATTACATGGATAAACACATGAAAATGATCTATAGTGGCCTATATTTTTTCCAAATATGCTCAATCAAATCATGAATAAACATATAAATTAAACATGGAGAAGCACCAACAAAGTGCAAATTCTCCATATTTGGGTGCCCTTCAAGATGGTGCATTCGCGGAGATCGGAAATTATAAGGATGCCTTGGCGGCAACTGCCCAAAACTTAGCAAGCCATCGGTTGCAGGGGTATACATTGGCCTCCTATTACAAATAGCAGAATTCACGAGCATATTACAACTCTGCTGGAATGGAGTACAGTACATACCAGAAAGATTGGACAAAGATCACTTGGTCAACATCTGACAATAAGATAACAGCAAGCCTTGCTTT
This sequence comes from Lolium rigidum, assembly GCF_022539505.1. Classification (NCBI taxonomy): domain Eukaryota; kingdom Viridiplantae; phylum Streptophyta; class Magnoliopsida; order Poales; family Poaceae; genus Lolium; species Lolium rigidum. The sequence goes on along the minus strand of NC_061512.1, from coordinate 63,316,342 downwards.
TGTTCTTCAATTACGACCAGCTACCTAATCTATTGGAGGCTGCATTTTTCAAGTACTCCATAGCTGATTAGTTTGTAATTGAGAAATGCTACTTATTTCTAAAGATTAAATCAAGACAACGTCTAGTCCTAAATTATCTTACACAAAAAAGTACTCATTAGGAGTGCTTTTTAATCCATTGATATCTCATTTTTGCTAGACTACAGTACTACTAGTGTAGCTAGTTTCAGATTTGGGCATAGCAGTGTCAATTATTGCGGGCTCAGATCTGAAAGAAAATGCACCGCAATTTCACTGTCCACCTCAAATTCAAGTTCAGAGTGACAATAAATATGATGGCAAGAAAATGTGTTAATAATAGGTGAATTGAACAGAAACAGGTATAGTGCTTGCACAGCACGATAACCAGGTTTTTGCAGCAAGAAGATACTAGCATTTTTCAGCAAGATTGGCTCCTCGAGTAAATTAACCGCAAAAGCTTGTGCTAGTATAATCTATGGAGAAACTAGTCCTCCTGGGTAACGCACTGACAGCACATAAGTGTGTTGATATCAAACCGTCTAAATGTATTTTCTTTGAACTGAACCAACAGGCATCAATCTAGGTAATTTACGTATCACATACATGGACAACCAAAGGCTCCCTAATTCTGATCTAAAAATTATCTACGCACTGATATTGAGTTCCTGGCGCACACACGGACTGCATTTCCCAAATCAGAACCGAGCTCCAATCAAATCGAGATCAGCAAAAATAGTATTTAATGGTTCGTTCTAGGGACTAGAGTGAGACAGAGAGAGAGGGAAGGAGGGAGAGAGAAGAGGAGAGGCGCCTCACCGGCCACACGGGGGCGGACTTGTTCCCACCGAGGTCTTGGGAAGAGACCGCCGGGACGCATCACGTCGGAGTACTGCTGCAGCAGAATCGCCTCGTGGAGGACGCCGGGAAGGAGGTCTCCCCGTGGCGCGAGCTGCGCCTGCGCGTGGAGGACGACGGCAGCCAAAGCCCTCCATGGCCTGCATCCTCACCGGCGCGTCCTGGTGGCCGGCTCGCCGGCGTGCAGCGGAAGCCGCCCTCGGCCACGCGCGTGACGCAGGCACGCGAGATGGACGGATCTGCGCGCGACGTGCACGCACGCGTGCGCCGGCAAACGCCCGACCGCCGCCGCCTCTGTGACTGCCCTGGCGGGGAGATACGGAAAGGGGAGGGGAAAGGGGTGTCGTCGGGTGGCCGCCGGCGGATCTCGGAAAGGGGAGAGAACGAGTGGTGGGGAAAGAGCAGGAACGAGTTAAGGGATAAGGAGAAGGCTTTGCTGGGCTAGTGCACTATACCCCCGGCGAACAAGGCTTAAATTCGCCGGGCATAACGAGCGGACCATCCACGGGCTCGCGGCCCGTACCAGCATACTTTACTTTTGGTGTGTCTAAATCAGTTTCGCCAGCGGTAGTAAACTTACCTCCGGCATTTTCGAGACAAACTCGCCGGCGGTAAAGCAAGGTCCATCCGGGTGCTCTCGGTTCACCTTACCGCCGGCATTTCCAACTCCAATTCGCCAGCGGTAACGGCACTACCCCTGGCAACCCCATTTCAACTCGCCGGTGGTAACTTACCACCGGCATCTTTAAATTGGACTTGCCGGTGGTAAGAAGTGCGGCTATAAGCCTTTTCCTAGTAGTGAGAGCACCATCGCGAACTGCACAAGAACAGTTTCTAGACCAGGAAGGTGAGCTCCTCCGAAGAATAAAGTTGCAAACATTGTGGGAAACAAAATAAGTTATTCAACTGACTTGATTATTATAGATGAGAAATTAGGTATTTCTGATTCCTCTTATCAAGCTGTTATTCTAGAGGCTCTTATGAGAACCAAAATCCTTGCACATTTCATGTATTTACAGTTTTACTAAATTTTGATGAAATCAGATACTATGCTTTCTACTAAGAAGAAAATAATGGATACCACAGATGTTGGTACATAAACAAGATCACTTTTGAGTTCACAGATAATCGCATTCACATAATCCTATCAAGATCTGAAGTTTTCATTTTTGTAATCAACACACCATTAACCTTTTACAAAGAGGTTTCACCTACAGGAAGGTGGAGGGCTTCTAGGCACTCTATGCTCAAAGTCTACCTTTTACAAAGACCTTTCACCAAACAAGTGAATTCTTTTTACAATCTCATCACTGTCACTGGTTAAGGGGGTAATCCCAGTAGCCTAATAGTAATACTATTAGGCACCAAAAAATACATTTTTTAATACATCTACCCAACATTCAGAGCTTTTGAATCAAAGAGTGTGTAAGATACAAATTACATCCATCCGTTTACTACTTCATTCTTCCTAGATCATCCATAGTTCCATACCCCGCGATTCACAGTTTCAGAATCAAAGTCCGTTCGCACAACTTTGAAAGCCAATAGAATCCTACCGATCCTACTATTGCAATAAAAAGAATTAAATAATAGAGAAACAATGGAGAATTTTACCTTATCTGGAGAGGATGAATCCGTCTGGATGGAGTTGCAGAGCCAGGAGAGCAGGGGTTCTGGCCGCAGGTGGTCGTCGCTGTCAGAGCTCCTCCGGAGGTTCGCTTCGCCGGACATCGGTCTGGAGGATGTGTGTGTCGCCGTGGGTCGATGTGGAGGCGCCGGTCATGCGAGATGGAGGACGAACCCATCGTAGGTGGAATCGGCGGCGATAAGCGAGCGGCGTACAATAAGGAGGCATTGTTGAAGGAAGCGGTGGCCGAGCCGAACCCTAGGAAACAGCGATGCTGGTTCGCGAGAGAGGTTTGCATCTATCACTACCAAAAGAACAATACATGAAAGGCAGTGCAAGAGCGATCTAGCTGGTTTGCATATCGCAGCCGAGTGGTACTTGTCCAAGTCAGCGTCGAGGTTTGCAGCAGAAACCTCCACATTGCCATGCCCTCCCCTCCCTCGCCCACGGCTAGCACCACGCCCTCGGCCACCATCACGCCCTCAGCCACGACCACTGAACCCAGCTCCGCCCCGAGACCATCCTCGGCCGCCAGCACCCCTCCCAGGTCCACTGCAAAATATTAAGTACTGGATTTGTCACTTGCTCATAATATTCAGAGTAATACACATTTGAAATTGTTAATTTACAAGACAATGCAGTTTCAGTAAAATGATAACAGCTTTGATTTCATTTCCCCTCACATTTGCCAAGCATGATTGCGTCACAGGGGAGCTAACTTAGATCTCCTGTGCTTTGCTTTCTTTCTTTTTGTCGTGCTATGATCCCATAAATATATATTCATAAATAGTGCCTCTGGTAGATGCAACTAACCATCTGACCATCTGGGAGGAAAACTGAAGTTTCCAGGTAGCGGAGGTCAAGCAAAAGAGAAAATAGCAGATGCTGGTGCCTCAATGTTTATCCCAATGACCTCAATTTTCATAGGTTTGCCATCAAGTTGCACGTTGTTGTATTTCTTAAGAGCAGCTAAAGCTTCTGCTTTTGTCGAAAAGACAACCTCTGCAGTTCCCTGCCAAAATGGAGTCCCGGTAATGAGTTGAACTATGAGCATTCAAACAAAATGGAAGGTCTGTGAAAGGCAGGGATTGAAACCGACAAAGAAAGTGTGGGGGGAGCGCAAACCTTTGATCTTCCACTTTTGTCGTAATTAATGGAGTAACGCTTAATAATCTCGCCCATCTCGGAAAATAGATCCTGAGCAAAGTATTTAGGGTAACTTTAGGACCAGGAGACGATCGATGAACAGAGATAAGTAAGGAGGGGTTGCTTAAACCTGGAAATAACAGCTAAGTAAAGCAAGATGAAGAATGTAAAATTCCTTTCCATGGGCAATAACCAATCCATGATTGTATGGGTGATGAATGCAAGACATATAAAAGTGAGCACTTTAGTTGATTAGGAAGAAGCGGCAGATGATAAATTACAGAAATATCTTAATATACAATCATCGCGAGTTTGTTAAGGAGGGGGCACTGGTGGAAAAAGGGCCTTTGGTCGCGGTTCGCAACTGCCATTAGTCGCGGTTGCGCAACCGCGACCAAATAGGCGCGACTAAAGCCCCCACCCTTTAGTCGCGGTTGCTTACGAACCGCGACTAAAGGCCCGTCCACGTGGGCGCCAGGCGACCGTCGCGGCGGAGGCCCTTTAGTCGCGGTTCTTCTGGCTGACCGCGACTAAAGGCCGCCGCAGGTTTAGGGTTTTAGGCCCCCCCCTAAACCTCCCCCCCCAAACCTGTTTTCTATTTAATTTGTATTGTTTTATTTCTTTTGTTCTTTATTGTAATTTTGAAGGAGTTTCACATATTCTACGGTACTACATACATGCATATGAATGTACAATTTCAAACAAATTTGAAATTAGAACCAAGAAGAATTCAAGAGGAATATACAATATATATTCAATATCATCGGATGACCATATACAAGTTTGAACAAGTTTCCATACATAATTTAATGCATGTATAGTTCTACGTCCTCGTAATGGTGTTCTCCTTTAGGATCGAGGACTTCCCTCCCGAACCATCCAGCTAGTTCCTCTTGAAGTGGTCGGAAGCGAGCTTCTGGACTAAGCATCATCCGGAGGTTATTCCTCTGAGCATTGGTATCACTCGGAACGCGCTCAGAGGTGTATCTTCGGATCATCTCACAGACATAGTATCCACATAGATTGGTCCCCGGTGGCTGAATATCGCCACCATTCTTAGCCTTTGACCGCATGAAATGTAGCTCTTTTTTGAATTCACCGACCTTTGTATCTGAGAACCGTCTCCAAACCCTACGAGGCAAAGAAAATTAAATGAACAAGAGAGTTATTAGTTAATTACTTCAAGCTAATTAATTAGGAAATGAACGAAATAGGCCGATCGATATAGAGCGCAAATGAATGAAAACAATTACTTTTGAATCATTTTTCTCATGTCGGCCCAACGCGCCGGATCCATATTCAGAGAGTTGTGGATGAGACATTCTGATTTGTCAACTTTAATTACTAGCAGAATCCAGTGGAACCTGCGGACACGATACATGCACAGTACGTCATGCATAACTCATCGATTAGCCGGCCACATACCATGCATGGAGTAAACAAAAGAGAATGTGCTCAAGACATAAACACTCACCCAAAATGGTAAGGAAATAGAATATCACTTTTGAGTTCCTGCTTTGTAAGAAACTGCCACAGGTCTTCCTCCACGTCGGTGGGGTGATGTTGTAACGTATATCCATTAACAATGTGTGGGTCAATGAACCCAACATCATGGATGTTCCTTACTCTGCATTCCTTAATCTTCAATCTGCATGTATAATAGCGGACACAACAATATAGTTAGGACATATATATTGTGCGGGCAATATGAACGAGATGGGGTAGAAATAAATCACTTACGAACGTAGCAACCGATGATAGATTTGTCGAGCTCGCGCAGATTGAAATGCTGGAACAATTCACTCGGATGAATTTGTACGAGATCTTGTTTGAAGTGATGCTCATATCCAACTTCCGCATAAATATATTCTTTGGCGTTTTTATTTTTTATGTAACCCTTGTACCATTTCAGCAGACCTTTCATTTGTGGAGGTAGATCCTCTTCCTGCGCAAGCTCGACGAGAGGCCCATTCTTCACATATGTAAGTACTACCTCCTTCACTGGCGCCTCATCAAGGCCTAACAGTTCACGAAGAGTAATACCTAAGTTGGCCGCTTGTTCTCTGGCACTTGTTACGGTCAATCCCTGTGCTGCCGCAGCTTCTATGATATCGGGGGCATCCGGACCAGCGGCTATCACTATAAGCGGGGCAATCGATTGTTTACTTTGTTCCCCGAGCTAGGCAACTCGTTTCCCGCTTTTTTTACTTTCTAATTCCGCTTTCTCGGCCTCCTCTTTCTTCTCCTTCAACATGCGTGCCTGATTACGAAGTTCACGTGCATAGTCGTCAGGTAGATTCTTCGCGGCTTGGGACGTTGTCCTCAAAAATGACTTAGCCCACTTCTTTTGCTCATCAGAAAATACTGGCTTGGGCTCGGGCTCTCTTTTCTTCTTGCATTCCGCCTTCCATTTCTCATAATCGCGAGTCGCGGCCGCGTCGACTTCCTCGGCAGTACGTTCCCAAGGCCTCGTGGGGAGAGGCTTCAGTGATGGCTCCGGTACCTTTGTGGTCTTAGGTACATAAGGGTCCGGGTTGATAGTCCAGGACTTCTTCTGCTTCTTCGCCGGAGGTGGATTGGGGGCGGCGTCTGCTTACCCGCCCGGGGCGGACTGGGGGGCGGCGGCTGCTTACCCGCCGGAGGTGAATTGGGGGGCAGCGTCGGCCCTCGTGAAGGAGGTGTAGGTGAAGCACCACCACCACCACCGTAGGGGGGTGGACTTGTTGGCGCCTCGCCTGGAAACTTGATAAACTTCTTTTGCCATAGAATGAACTGGCGCTTGACATCTCCAAGTCTTCTCGCCCCTTCAGGTGTAGCAATGCCAATGTCCAGGTCCTCAAACCCTTGGACTATGTCCTCCACCGTGACACGAGCATAGCCATCTTGAATGGGGTTGTTGTGGTGGAGTGCTCCAGGTAAACATGGTAAAGCACTGGCGATGGCTACCTTCAGGGACATGTTCCCGATAGGATAATACAGATGGCATTCTTTCATCTCCTTTATATCGTCCACGGGGTAGCGAGGAGGCTCCGGTGCAGTAATTTCGACCACCAGAGGCTCTGGTGCAGTAATTTCGATCGTCGGTGCACCAGCCGGTGGGGCCTCCGTGGAAGCCAGCTGCTTCTCTGCTGCTGGCTTCCGAGATCCAATGGATGATCTTCATGCTGCGCCCGAGCTGCATCTCTTTCGGCTACTAGTGCACTCACGGTTTTCTTCATCACATCCATTTCCGATGCCAACCGCGCCACAACATCTGCTTCCCGATCCATCTTTCTCTTACAGCCTTCCGTAACCGTACGGGTCATCGTTCAGGGGAACCCTATTTTCCACGGAATGTGCCCCATGCCTCGTACACGTCCTCCGTGTTCGGGATTCCCGAGGGCTTTTGTCGGCGCGTCGTTCTCTCGTTGAACTTGATCTTCCCCTCTTGAGCATCCCTCATTGCCTCAATAAGCTTTTGGGTGGGTTTAATTATTTTGCCCCGGTAAACACACTCCCCTGTCTCCGGGTTCAGCGATCCCCCATGCCCGTACCACCAGCTTTTGGCCCTTGGGTCCCATCCCTCCGTACACGGACGGATTCCTCGCGCCCTCAGCTCGTTCTCCATCTTCTCCCATCTAGGCTCCCAAAGGCGATACCCTCCTGGCCCCATAATATGATTGTACTCCTTCTTAGCCGCATTTTCCTTATTTTTTTTTGATATTTCAAGGAACTGCTCCGATTTCTTTTGCTTCACAAATTCTGGCCAATCATGTTTCAGTTTCTCATATTGTCCTTTGAAATCCGGAGTCTTGTTCTCCTTGACAAAGTCATGGGCTAGATTTTGCTTGTATTTCCGGAATGCGTTGGCCATCTTATGAAGAGCGAACTCTTTGACTAGCCTCCTTGATGCGTGCAGTCGACACACGTCCGTTGGGAACCCCAAGAGGAAGGTGTGATGCAGACAGTAGCAAGTTTTCCCTCAGAAAGAAACCAAGGTTTATCGAACCAGGAGGAGCCAAGAAGCACGTTGAAGGTTGTTGGTGGAGGAATGTAGCGCGGCGCAACACCAGGGATTCCGGCGCCAACGTGGAACCTGCACAACACAACCAAAGTACTTTGCCCCAACGAAACAGTGAGGTTGTCAATCTCACCGGCTTGCTGTAACAAAGGATTAACCGTATTGTGTGGAAGATGATTGTTTGCAAGAACAGTAAAACAAGTATTGCAGTAGATTGTATGCGATGTAAAGAATAGGACCGGGGTCCACAGTTCACTAGAGGTGTCTCTCCCATAAGATAAAAGCATGTTGGGTAAACAAATTACAGTCGGGGAATTGACAAATAGAGAGGGCATAACAATGCACATACATGACATGATAAATATAGTGAGATTTAATTGGGCATTACGACAAAGTACATAGACCGCTATCCGACATGCATCTATGCCTAAAAAGTCCACCTTCGAGGTTATCATCCGAACCCCTTCCGGTATTAAGTTGCAAAACAACGAGACAATTGCATTAAGTATGGTGCGTAATGTAATCAATAACTACATCCTTAGACATAGCATCAATGTTTTATCCCTAGTGGCAACAGACACATCCACAACCTTAGAACTTTCACGTCACTGTCCCGGATTCAATGGAGGCATGAACCCACTATCGAGCATAAATACTCCCTCTTGGAGTTAAGAGCAAAAACTTGGCCAGAGCCTCTACTAATAACGGAGAGCATGCAAGATCATAAACAACACATAGGTAATAACTTGATAATTAACATAACATAGTATTCTCTATCCATCGGATCCCGACAAACACAACATATAGTATTACGGATAGATGATCTTGATCATGTTAGGCAGCTCACAAGATCCAACAATGAAGCACAATGAGGAGAAGACAACCATCTAGCTACTGCTATGGACCCATAGTCCAGGGGTGAACTACTCACTCATCACTCCGGAGGCGACCATGGCGGTGAAGAGTCCTCCGGGAGATGAATCCCCTCTCCGGCGGGGTGCCGGAGGTGATCTCCAGAATCCCCGAGATGGGATTGGCGGCGGCGTCTCCGGAAGGTTTTCCGTATCGTGGCTCTCGGTGCTCGGGGGTTTCGCGACGGAGGCTATTTGTAGGCGGAAGGGCAGGTAAAGGGCGTCACGAGGGGCCCGGACGACAGGCCGGCGCGGCCGGGGCTCTGGGCCGCGCCGCCACGGTGTCTGGCCACCTCGTGGCCCCACTTCGACTCTCCTTCGGTCTTCTGGAAGCTTCGTGGAAAAATAGGACCCTGGGCGTTGATTTCGTCCAATTCCGAGAATATTTCTTTACTAGGATTTCTGAAACCAAAAACAGCAGAAAACAGACAACTGGCTCTTCGGCATCTTGTTAATAGGTTAGTGCCGGAAAATGCATAAATATGACATATAATGTGTATAAAACATGTAGATATCATCAATAATGTAGCATGGAACATAAGAAATTATCGATACGTCGGAGACGTATCAGCATCCCCAAGCTTAGTTCTGCTCGTCCCGAGCAGGTAAACGATAACAAAGATAATTTCCGGAGTGACATGCCATCATAACCTTGACCATACTATTTGTAAACATATGTAATGAATGCAGCGATCAAAACAATGGTAATGACATGAGTAAACAAATGAATCATAAAGCAAAGACTTTTCATGAATAGTACTTCAAGACAAGCATCAATAAGTCTTGCATAAGAGTTAACTCATAAAGCAATAAATCAAAGTAAAGGTATTGAAGCAACACAAAGGAAGATTAAGTTTCAGCGGTTGCTTTCAACTTATAACATGTATATCTCATGGATAGTGTCAATGTAAGGTAATATAACAAGTGCAATATGCAAGTATGTAGGAATCAATGCACAGTTCACACAAGTGTTTGCTTCTTGAGGTGGAGAGAGATAGGTGAACTGACTCAACATAAAAGTAAAAGAAAGGTCCTTCAAAGAGGAAAGCATCGATTGCTATATTTGTGCTAGAGCTTTTATTTTGAAAACATGAAACAATTTTGTCAACGGTAGTAATAAAGCATATGAGTTATGTAAATTATATCTTACAAGTTGCAAGCCTCATGCATAGTATACTAATAGTGCCCGCACCTTGTCCTAATTAGCTTGGACTACCGGATCATCGCAATACACATGTTTTAACCAAGTGTCACAATGGGGTACCTCCATGCCGCCTGTACAAAGGTCTAAGGAGAAAGATCGCATTTTGGATTTCTCGCTTTTGATCATTCTCAACTTAGACATTCATACCGGGACAACATGGACAACAGATAATGGACTCCTCTTTAATGCATAAGCATGTGGCAACAATTAGTGTTCTCATATGAGATTGAGGATATATGTCCAAAACTGAAACTTCCACCATGAATCATGGCTTTAGTTAGCGGCCCAATGTTCTTCTCTAACAATATGCATGCTCCAACCATTAAGGTGGTAGATCTCTCTTACTTCGAGACAAGACGGACATGCATAGCAACTCACATGATATTCAACAAAGAGTTGATGGCGTCCCCAGGAACATGGTTATCGCACAACAAGCAACTTAATAAGAGATAAAGTGCATAAGTACATATTCAATACCACAATAGTTTTTAAGCTATTTTGTCCCATGAGCTATATATTGCAATGGCGAATGATGGAAATTTAAAAGGTAGCACTCAAGCAATTTACTTTGGAATGGCGGAGAAATACCATGTAGTAGGTAGGTATGGTGGACACAAATGGCATAGTGGTTGGCTCAAGGATTTTGGATGCATGAGAAGTAATCCCTCTCGATACAAGGTTTAGGCTAGCAAGGTTATTTGAAACAAACACAAGGATGAACGGTGCAGCAAAACTCACATAAAAGACATATTGTAAACATTATAAGACTCTACACTGTCTTCCTTGTTGTTCAAAACTCAATACCAGAAATTATCTAGACTTTAGAGAGACCAAACATGAAAACCAAATTTTAGCAAGCTCTATGTGTTTCTTCATTAATGGGTGCAAAGTATATGATGCAAGAGCTTAAACATGAGCACAACAATTGCCAAGTATCAAATTATCCAAGACATTTTAGAATTACTACATGTAGCATTTCCCGATTCCAACCATATAACAATTTAACGAAGAAGATTCAACCTTCGCCATGAATACTATGAGTAAAGCCTAAGGACATACTTGTCCATATGAAACAGCGGAGCGTGTCTCTCTCCCACACAATGAATGCTAGGATCCATTTTATTCAAACAAAAACAAAAACAAAAAACAAACCGACGCTCCAAGCAAAGCACATAAGATGTGACGGAATAAAAATATAGTTTCGAGGGAGGAACCGAGATAATGTTGTCGATGAAGAAGGGGATGCCTTGGGCATCCCCAAGCTTATACGCTTGAGTCTTCTTAAAATATGCAGGGGTGAACCACCGGGGCATCCCCAAGCTTATAGCTTTCACTCTCCTTGATCATATTGCATCATACTCCTCTCTTGATCCTTGAAAACTTCCTCCACACCAAACTCGAAACAACTCATTAGAGGGTTACTGGACAATAAAAATTAACATGTTCAGAGGTGACACAATCATTCTTAACACTTCTGGACATTGCATAAAGCTACTGGACATTAATGGATCAAAGAAATTCATCCAATATAGCAAAAGAGGCAATGCGAAATAAAAGGCAGAATCTGTCAAAACAGAATAGTCCGTAAAGATGGATTTTATTGAGGCACCAGACTTGCTCAAATGAAAATGCCCAAATTGAATGAAAGTTGCGTACATATCTGAGGATCACGCACGTAAATTGGCATATTATTCTGAGCTACATACAAGGAGGCAGGTCGAAATTCGTGACAGCAAAGAAATCTGAAACTGCGCAGTAATCCAAATCTAGTATTCACTTTACTATCAAAGACTTTACTTGGCACAACAAAACACAAAACTAAGATAAGGAGAGGTTGCTACAGTATTAAACAACTTCCAAGACTCAAATATAAAACAAAAATACTGTAGTAAAAACATGGGTTGTCTCCCATAAGCGCTTTTATTTAACGCCTTTCAGCTAGGCGCAGAAAGTGTATATCAAGTGTTATCCAGAGACGAAGCATCAACATCATAATTTGTTCTAATAATAGAATCAAAAGGTAACTTCATTCTCTTTCTAGGGAAGTGTTCCATACCTTTCTTGAGAGGAAATTGATATTTAATATTACCTTCCTTCATATCAATAGTAGCACCAACGGTTCGAAGAAAAGGTCTTCCCAATATAATGGGGCAAGATGCATTGCATTCAATATCCAAGACAACAAAATCAACGGGGACAAGGTTATTGTTAACCATAATATGAACATTATCAACTCTCCCCAAAGGTTTCTTTTTAGCATTATCAGCGAGATTAACATCCAAATAACAATTTTTCAATGGTGGCAAGTCAAGCATATCATAGACTTTCTTAGGCATAACAGAAATACTTGCACCAAGATCACATAAAGCATTACAATCAAAATCATTGACCCTCATTTTAATGATGGGCTCCCAACCATCCTCTAGCTTTCTAGGAATAGAAGTTTCAAGTTTTAGTTTCTCTTCTCTAGCTTTTATGAGAGCATTTGTAATATGTTTTGTGAAAGCCAAGTTTATAGCACTAGCATTAGGACTCTTAGCAAGTTTTTGTAAGAACTTTATAACTTCAGAGATGTGGCAATCATCAAAATCCAAACCATTACAATCTAAAGCAATGGGATCATCATCCCCAAGGTTGGAAAAAATTTCAGCAGTTTTATCACAGGCAGTTTCAGCAGTTTTAGCAATTTCGGGCAATTTTGCGCGCTTTGCACTAGGAGTAGAAGCATTGCCAACACCAATTATTTTATCATTAATAGTAGGAGGTGCAGCAACATGTGGAGCATTAGCATTTCTAGTGGTGGTGATAGTCCAAACTTTAGCTACATTTTTCTCTTTAGCTAGTTTTTCATTTTCTTCTCTATCCCACCTAGCACGCAATTCAGCCATTAATCTTATGTTCTCATCAATTCTGAAAATGTTGGGGGCATAAGATTAATGGCTGAGCCCATTCAAACGAGATAGAAAAATGAAAAGGCAGCTAAAGAAGAAAATGTAGCTAAAAAGCTATCACCTAGAAATGCTATTAGCTCCACATGTTGCTGTATTAATGTTAAAATAGTGGTGTTGTATCTTCTACTCCTAATTGCAAAGCATAAAAATTCAAATGCTAAGGCTACTGAAACTGCACTGTGTAAAACTGCTGAGAAATTACAACCTTGGATGATGTCCCATTATGTGGTTAGTTTTGATGTTATACATCTCTGAGTTATAGGGTTCTTGCAAAAACTTGCTAAGAATGCAAACGGCTTTCACAAAACATGTACAAATCTTCTCACCAACTAGAGAAAGAAACTAAGAAGAACTTCTATTCTAAGCTTTGGGAATGATTTGGGAAGCCCATCATTAAATAGAGGGTCAATAATTTTGATGTAATGCACCATGATCTGATGTGCTGACCGTAGCCTGAAAGTCACCCATGTTCCAACAGACTTACCGCCATTGAAAAATTGTTATTTGGTTTAAACGATATGCTAAAAGAAACGCTGAGGAAAGTTGATAATATTTCTATTATGGTTAACAACAACAGCGTCCCCCCGTTATTTTAGTATTGAATACAATGCATCTTTGCCCCATTACCAGGGAGAGACTGCCGTTGTCTTACCCGATATGAGAGGAAGGAAGCAATAGTAAATATCAATTTCACTGCTCAAGAAAGGTATGGGCTACTTCCTAGAAGTTACCTTTGATTATTATTAGAACAAAAATTACCTGGACACTGATATACACTCTGCATACAATTAAAAGCGCTTGGGCAACCATGTTTTACTACAATATTGAGTCTTCAGAGGTGTTAATGGCAACGTTTTTGTTATTAGCGAAATAAAGTCGATGTGAGTGAATGCTAGATTTGGTTACTGCGCGGTTCAGACCACTGCTGTCTGGTTTCGACCTGCTCACTATTAGCAACGGAATAATATGCAGGTACGTGCGTGATACGAATAGCCTGTACGCAACTTTCATTCGAACGAGCAAAATGGCTTTACGGACTATTCTGTTTTGACAGATTGCACTCTTTGCTGTTGAATGAGTTTAACGTTAATGTCAGTAGCACATGCAATGTCAGAAGTGTTAAGAGAATGTTGTGTCACTGTTTGTGGCCCTCTGTGAGACGTTTCGGTTTGGTGTGGGGAAGCTTTTCAGGATCAGAGGAGTATGTGCAATATGATCAGAGGAAGTGAAAACTATAGCTGAGATGCCCGGTGGTTCACACCATATTTACAGAAGACTCCAAGCGTACTAAGCTGGGGATGCAGGCATCCATGGCGTTCACCTGAAACTATATTTTTATCTGTGACAACTTTAACTGAATCGTTTGTTTTTGTTTGAGCGGATCTAGCATTCATTGTGTGAACGCTCCGCTGTTTCATGGACAAGTATGTCGTCATGGCAGCCTTATGGACGGAATCAGCCCATGTAATGTCTTGAATGAGCTGATGCTTGGCAATTGTTGTGCTTTCATGTTTAAGCTCTTGCATCTGCTATGTGAAGAGGCCGACTTCTTAAAATTTGGTTTTCATACTGTCTCTCATTTGCGGTATTGATTTTTGAACGGCAAGGAAGACAGTGTAAATCTTATAATATTTACAATGTATTAACATGTATTCTACTCTCACTGTGTTTGTTTCAAATAACACTGCAG
>NC_061512.1:63266284-63301837 GCF_022539505.1 Lolium rigidum | reverse complement strand
GTAACTAAGCTTCGCCTATAAGGGTTTTCCTACTAGTGCAAAGAAGCTCGTGAAGATGGAGTCGATCTGGTTGAAGAGGCACGACTGCTGGCCGAGTCCAGGTCTACCATTTACCGGCAAAGCCTCCGACGCTATCACAGCCGGAAGGTCCAGCCCTTAGCATTCCGAGAAGGAGACCTAGTGCTCCGGCTGATCCAGCGGACAGCCGGACAGCATAAACTGTCATCCCCATGAGAGGGTCCCTTCATCGTGAGCAAGGCGGTAGGCAATGATTGCTACTATCTCATAGATGCCCAAGAGGCTAAGAAAAACAAGGCGAACAAAACTAACGAGGAGACTAAACGTCCCTGGAATGTCAACTTGCTTTGCCCATTTTATACTTGAGAGCAGGAATGTATGTATCCCTTGTACTCCTTTTGTAAGCTATGTAAAAGCAAGCGCCGAGAGCGCCGATTTCGACAAGTTTTTCGCGTACTCTACTTTGTTTTCGCCAATTGGCTAACACCCTCTCACGCGGCCGGCTCAGTACCGTGATCCGGTTTCCCGACAGCCGGCTTCCGATCCAGCTACAGACCGCAACCCGGCTGTCCGGCTGGCGGGAGTAAGTGCCTAGGGAGCCGGCACGCGAAAGACGGCTAAGGGAAAGAGTGAAGGCGAATTGATTCTTGCACAACTCTTCATAAAAGTGCCGGATTGCCGAACTCGGCTCGTTCGACTGAAATACTGTCGGCCTCACCCAGCGGCACGCTCTTGATCCGGCGACGGACCGCAAGTCGGACGTACGATCGGCAAGGGCAAAGCCAAAGAGTGGGGCAGATGGGGAAAAGCGAACAAGTCGAAAGAAAGCAAGCCGGCACACAAATGATTAACAAACACATTAAAGTGTGCCCTAATAAAAGGATAATAATATTGTCTTACATATGCACCCGGCATTCCGGGGATTTAACAAATTGTTTGGCAAAAGCAAGCCCACAAGCAGGTACATTTAAGCGCCGGCTGGATCAGGACCAGCCGGAGGAGCGGTTGCAGAGCCGGCCGCCGGGTTCGCCTCAGGCGTGTCCTCCGCCTCATCGTCTTCCGCCTCCTCGTCGTCGTCAAATGGCGGGTTCGGATCCTCGATGAAGATGCGTTTGTCGACGAAGTCGGCAATGGCGCAGGCACGGGCAAGCCGGGCGGTTTTGTACTCCACCGGAAGGTTTTCCTCCACGTCGGCCCGCAGAAACTCCAGCTGATCAAGGTTGACTTCGTCATACCAAGAAAGCACAAAGGAGAGAGCCATGTCGGCTCCGGCACGCGCAGCGGACTCCTTCCAGTCGAGGAAGCGGTCAGGCGCCGTCTCCAGCCAGTTGATGAGGTTGGAGAGGTCCTGCGGCAGCGTCTCCGTCGGCCATAGCAGCCGGATCATCTCTTCCGCCGCCTTCCGGAGCTCCCAGCTGAGCTTCGTGATTGGCTCCACGCGGGCGGCCATGGCCGCCAGGTAGTCGTCCATGGAGAAGCAGTCCCCGCTCTGGTCACCAGTGGCCCGCCGGCGTGCATCTCGCGCCTCGCCGACTGCCTTCAGTGCCGCCTCTTGCGCCTCAGGGAAGGCCGCTGTAAGGGAAAAGCATGTCAAAAACCTCTCAAAGCGAGGGAAAAGACAGAAAAATACAAAATTTCGAAGTATAGAGAAAATACTGGCGGCAGACGGCAAGAACCGACTGCCCCCAGCCTGAAGATGGAGATTATCGAAGTCTCAGTATAAAGAGAAGACTGGCGGCAGCCAGCAAGAATAGACTGCCCCCAGCCTGAAGATGGAGATTACGAAAAAGCAAAATGGTTTCAGCTGCCGCCTGCCAACCTAAGCCGGAAGCCGACAGCCGAAAGCCGGCAAAGGGGAAAGGAAGAAAAGACTCACCCGCCAAGCCGCGGTCGAGCGCGCTAATCTCCTCCACCCACCGCTTGGCGGTGGCCGACAGCTCCTCAGACTTGGAGGTCACCTCTTTTCGAAGCTCCAGACGTTGTCGGTCCACCTCCTCCAGCCGTTTGCTGAGGGCCTCCACCTCCTCTCGCCCGACTCGCTTCGCAGCCTCGAGCTTGGTGACGTGGTTGGCCTCAAGCCGGCGCAGCTGCGCCAGCTCCCCACTCGTCTCCTCCTCCTGGGCAGCGGCGGCCTTGGCCGCCTCCCTGGCTTCGGCGCATTGCTCGCGGGCGACTCGGAGATCCTCCTCCAGCTGAGGGACCAGGGCGGCGACGGCTGCAAACGAAAACCGTCAGCCGGATAAATCAAAGAGCAAAAACAACAAGTCAAAAGAAGAGACCATACTTTTAGCGGCCTCCAGCTCGCGGGTCACGCTGGCCAGCTCGTTCTTGGCTTTGTGGTAGCTGATCACGACGCGGTTGTACAGGGCAGTCCGCCTGTCCGACACCGTCTGAAGAAAAAACGAAGATAAGTATTCAAGCGAAACCCGGACCGGCTCCAAGCAGCCGGCCCATGCCTCAGAGGGCTACCAGGATAACAATAAAATTGCGAAAAATAACAGAAAGCTAAGACACCTACCTTGTCGGCCTCCTCCAGCCGTGCCAGGTGGGCGTCGGTCTCGGCGGCTCTGGCTTTGAGATGAGCGCGGAAGCCGGAGAAGAACATCTTCATGGACGCCACGCCTGGACGCCCATCCCGGCTGGACACCTCGCAGGCATCCGCCTGATGCCATGCCTTCTCCATAGTGCCGGCCGAGCCAAGGCTGGAGTCCGAGGCGGACGCCACATGCAGCAGCCGGGCGCCCTTGGCCACGTGGAGACCTTGAGGCGGCTCTGACCGGCCCTCCGTCCTCACCAACGCCCAAGCATCAGCGTCGCTCGAGCGCGCCGGCTCATCCCTGGCCGGCTCCTTCCCGGCCGGCTCCGCCCTCGTCGGCTCCGAAGATGGAGGCGGCGCGGTTGAAGCAGGCGGCCCGGTCGGAGCCGCAGATCCTGGCGCCTGCAGCGCTTCATCCGAGCTTGCGTCAAGCACGACGACGTCGGGCGCGGCTCCGCCGTCTCCAGTCGCAGGCGGCGCGGCCCCGCCAGAGGCACCCTTGCCGGCTCCGGCCGCGGGCTCCAGAAGCCGAGTACGGCGCGGAAAAAGATCGTCAAGAGTTGGCGGGCCGGAGCGGCGAGCCGGTTCACCTTGAGCGCCGGCGTCGGGCGCTGTAGAAGAATGTGCAGCTGAAGAAGACGCCCCCACGGAAGGCGGCGTGGTCATAGGCGACACGATGAGGGGCGGTGTAAGCGCACGCGATGAAGGCTGCGGCGTCGGCTCCCTCCTTTGCCGATGGGCAGGCGGCACGACGCGGGGAGTCGGCCCAGAGCCGCTGCCCTTGGCGAACTTTATAGCAGCCCTGGTCGGCCAAACAAGAGAAGATAAGCAAAAAGAAAAGGAAAGAAAAGGAATCAAACAACGAATAAAAGAAACTCACCCGGCCGCCTCTGGAACCTTCTTGGGCGCTAGCCGGCGCTGCTTCAGGACCCTCGCCTCCAGCGCGGCCGTGGACCCGCCGCTGGCCCGCTTCTTCCCCTTGGGCGCAGACGAGGAAGTCGCTGAGGTGGAAGGCGGCCTCACGGTCAAGGGCACCGCTCGAATCGGCGAGGCGGTGGACGACGCCGGCTCGCCCTCCTGCTGCTGCCCTGGAGAAGGCGGCGGGTTGTGCTCTCCTTGGCCACCTTGGTCAGCCGCCTCCGCCATGTCATCGTCGCCGGCTTGGTCAGCCGGATCGACGTGGTCAGCCGTCCAGACCTTCTGCGCCAGGTCGCCATCTTCAAACCCCTGGCGGTCGAAGAGCTGCAGATAAACAAAGAAAAAAGCATGTAAGGAACAAGTCGGCCACGCAGCCGCAAGCCGGAACTCGGCCAATATGTAAAAACTCACCAACTCCGGCGGGTCCGCCCGGCTGTGGGGTGCCCTCCCCCAGTCCCAGTTCCCATCTTCGGGCATCTTCGCCGACGAGATGAAGTTCACCCGCCGAGCGACCTGGGCCTTGTTGATCTCCACCGTGGACGTCCGGGTCGGATCGAACCGGCCGGACATGTGCCCAATCTTATGGACACGTGCCTGCAGCGGCAGCACCCGGCGGGCGGTGTAGGTGCAGAGGAGATCCTCGGCGCACAACCGGCCATCCGTGACACAGCCCAGCAGAAAGTCCCAGAGGAGGTTTACCTCAGCATCCGGGTCTGACGACTTGGCGTTGTGGCTCCAGTTGATCCGGCCGACTGGCGGTGCCGGGTTGTACTCCGGCAGGTTGAGCCGGTCGAACGCCGGGTTCTCGTTCCGCACGTAGAAGAAGGACATCCCCACTTCTTCACCGAGTCCACCGTTGGGATCTTCGGGAAGGGCGTGCCCGTGCGGGAGTAGATGGAGGCAGCGCCACAGGCCCGCAGCTGGCCGTCCGTGGTCTGCACCTTGAGGAAGAAGAGCCGGCTCCAGAAATCAATGTCCGGCCACAAGCCGGCGTAGCCCTCCATGAAGGACACGTAGCAGCTCAGCAGCACGCACGCGTTGGCCTGGAGATGGTGCGGCTGCAGGCCGAAGAAGTTGAGGAAGCGCCGGAAGAAGGGCGAAGCCGGCAGGCCCAGCCCCCGGTCGAAATGCGCCCCGAAGACGACGCGCTCGCCGGGTTGCGGGTTCGGCTCGATCTCTTCGCCGGGCGCCCGCCAGGACACCCCCGCCGGGATCCGGCAAAGACGCACGAGGCGCGCGATGTCGTCGTCTCTCATGTACGAGCCCTCCCAAGATCTGCTCGGAGGAGCCATTGCCGTGGACGAGGAAGAAGAGGAAGACCACGAGAGGGCGAATGGCGAGGAAGAACCGCGGGACGGCGGCGGTGGAGAACGTACCGTCGAAACGCGGGGCCCCGTGACGACGGCTTGGCGCGCTGACGGCTGCGGAGCTGCGGAGGAGCGTGGCCGCGCTTGGTCGCCGGAATTCGCCAGGAGGCCGCCGGAGAACTTGCGGTGGCGTGAGAAAGCTCGCTTGAGCGGAAGAAACAGAGCTTGGGCGTGGGGACGAAGTGGGCAGAGTGGCCGCTTCGGTACCGCCCCGGCGCATTTATAGCCGCCTGCCGCGCCCGATGCGCCGCCACGTGGCGATCGTGGGCCACGATCGAGATTAACTGCGCCACAATCACCCCCACTACCGCTGCGGTTACTAGAAACGGCCACACCACGTCGCCCACGACCGCAAAGGATCCGGCGGGGACAGCGATGTGACCAGACGAAACGGCCACTGCGGTGAAGTCAGAGACCATCAAGTCGGGCGCAGGGCCCGAGGCGACGGAAACTCCGGCGCGCCCCAGCCGCAGCCGGACGTTTTCTTCCAACCCGGCCTAAAAACTTTTAAGTAAGGCGGAACAGCCTCCAGCACTTGAAATACTGAAACCCGCATATCGAAGCGGCGTCCGGCTTGAGAGCAGCCGGACGGAGCAAGCCGGAAGAGGGCGCAGCCGGCTGAACGGGAATTCTCAGCCGGCCCCTTGGGAGCTTCTCAAAGAACAATCCACGAGATCAAAGACTAAGGGTCAGGGAAACCCTCCCAGGTCCTTCTTACGCAGGACCTTGCCAGCTTCGGGGGCTAATGTCGGGGGGAAGACCCCGGGTAGGGCAAAGGACTGAGAGCAACCGGCTCAAGGCCTGTCGGCCCGCGGCAAAGGCCGGCTGAGGAGCAGCCGGCTGGAGCCGTGGCAGGCTGCCTTGGGAGCCGGCTGGTTCAAAGTCCACGCTGGCCTGGCCGCAGCCGACTACGCTGTGGCTGGGCCGGCTTCAACTTGCCATATCCGGTTTGGCAGTCTTAGCGCTGCCCTGTGAGAGAGACCTTCATCTACCTTAGCCTCCCAAGAGCAGCCGGATACAGCTCTAGGAGCACCATTGTATTGTGATATCATCATATACACTCATAGCAGGAGTAGAGGTGTTACCTCCACAGGAGGGCCTCGAACCTGGGTACGTCGCCGTGTCGCTCGTGCCCATACCCGCATCCGGATACCGCCGTGAGACCACTAGGAACCACTTTGATTAGCCACCCTATGGCATATGCCGTGACGATACCACGACAGTATGCGTGTATCTTCTTTCGAACTAGGCTATCTGGCAACTGCAAACGTGAATCTGAGATCGAAGTCACATATCGCAAGTAGAAGACGTGTAACCATGTATTCCAATGTGGTTAATTTATTTTTCATTAGGAACTCGAGCATGAATATGCGAGCCATCTATGACACCAATGGAACCCTTGAATGAGGCCAAAGGAGTGGATCATGAATTCTTGGATGCACATTCAGAAAATTTTGATCCACTAGTTTTATGTTATCCTTACCCAACTTGTACAAACAATTCAATACCATCTTGAACTTCTTATGAACTGTTTCAAGAGACCGACTGAAATGATTCTCATTTGGTCTAAGTGGCTATGGTCCTCCAACCATCCATAGAAACATACACAAACATTGAACTGATTACATGTCTCTTGTTGACTTTAACCCATAACTAGCTACTAGAAGCTTGTGCAACTGTTCAAACACATATGGATGGATTCTAAGGGCATCTCCAACCGGGCGACCCATCCCGCACCCGCGCGTCCGGATGGGTCCAGCCGGACAAAAACCCGGCCCAACGCGGGGACGCACCGCAAAAGCGGACGGCCGCGGCGTCTGGAACGATGCAAACCCGGCCCAAATCTGGGCCGGGTTTGCGTGGCCGCGGATGGCACGCGGCGTCCTCGCGTGTCCGCCTGTCCGTGTGGCTGGCCCACCTGTCGGTGCCCCAGTCCTATTAAATGTGGACTGGGGAAGGGGACTGTCCCTATCCAGTCCCCACTTTCCACTCCGGCCGCACGCGCGAGCTCGAAGCTTCCGCGCCGCCATGGCCCCGAAGCGCGAGTTCTCGCCATCCGCCAACGACCACGAGGCCGGCAGCAGCCGGCCAGTCGCGCCGGCGCCGTTCGCCATGGGGCCGCCGGCGACGCCCAGACGCGACCGGATCTACGTCACCGTAGCGGTGGCGCGGATGTTCCGGGACGCCGGAGTCCCGAGTGCCGTGGGGGACGTGCACCTCCCCACGGGCTGGCACCCGAGCCCGGATCGGGTTCCGGTGCCGCCCATCCCGGGCTCCGGCCGCGCCCGCTACGCCGAGATCCGGAGGCGCCGCGCTCAACCGCCGGCGGACCTCCGGCGAGGACCCCGCGTACGGCGACGCAAGTCCCAACTGGGACTTGTGGTTCGAGGTGGAGCACGATGCGCGCCGGCGCACGTGCTTCACATCCACGACGGCGCGGCCTCGCGCGCAGCCGCGCACACCTGCTAGGCGGGCTGGCCGCCGCCCCGGCGGCCTCTACATCAACGAGCCCGCGCCCCAGCCCCAGGCGCAGCCCCAGTAGGAGGAGGACGACCCGGAGCTGCAGGCGGCGCTCGCGGCGTCCCGCGAGCAGGGCGACCTCGACGAGCTGGCCAAATGGCCGCACCTCGCCGAGACGCTGCGCACCTCCGCGCTGGAGGAGGCGGCCGAGAAGGCCCGGGAGGACGCCCGGGCGGAGGCGTGGGCCTTCCTCGAGCTGGCGCGCCGTCGGGGAGGAGGCTACGCGTCGGGCGGCGCTCCGGAGGAGGAGGAGCGCCGGGCCGCGCGCCTGGCGGAGGAGGAGCGCCTGGCCACGCTCCGGCTACGGTGCGGAGCTGCAGGCCGCGAGCGGAGGAGCAGCTCCGGCAGGAGTCCGCGCGGAGGGCACGGCTGCGCAGGCCGGCGAGCCCGCCGAACCCGCACTCCGCCTGGGAAAGGGCGCAGTGGGAGCCCTGGCCGGAGTCTCCGGTGCCCTCCGGCGTGTCAAGCCGGAACAGCGCGTCGCCGCCGGGGGGCGTCGTCGTCATCGACGCCGACGATGACGAGTACTACTGGGGGTAGTACTGCCGGCGGCCACCGTGCTCGCAAACCCTGTCTAGGGTTTTTTTTAGTTTAAAGCCCATATAGGGCTTTCTTTTGTGTAAAAATTGCCCAAAATAGGGCTAAGTTTAATTAACCACTAGTTTAATGTTATTTTTGGCTGTTTTCCTTTTTATTTTTATTTTTCTTTTTTTAATTACATATGCGGTGCGTCTGCGCGTTGGGCGCAGCGTGCGACCCAAACGGACACGCGGACGCGGGCCGCTGTCCGGGTGTCCGTTCGGCCATCTAAACGGCCCGAAACGGACGGCCCAACGCGTTCGTTTGGGTCGCGCGGTTGGAGATGCCCTAATCATTTTGTAGCATCTTTTTATATCATCAAGTTGTTCATTCACCCATTCAAGCTCAGTTTGTTGTGGAATCCTCCTAGTTGTCTTATTTAAATATTTTTTGAATATATATAACAATAGTAGCCCAATCTAGCCATGTCATGCGCCACTCCAAGACGATGTCTTATCCTTTCAGTTTCTTCATCACGTGCATTATCATCTCCATCCATGCACACTATTTGAACTAGACAAGTCAAAAACTCATACATGCAAGAATAGTCTACAACAAATACCAATAAAAACACTAAGGAATAGTCTACAACAATTTCAAATAAAGGGGACACTCAATGGTGCATAGGTTATAGAATGCTCACAAATAGTCTACAAGAAATTCCCACTAAATAGTACACACAATGGTCCATAGGTTCTAGAATGATCACCAATTGTCATTCAACTCATACTAAATCACAAATCTACTCGTTCAACTCATCATGTGTCCTCCGGAGATAATCAAACCTTCCTCATGTGTTTTAAAAGCTACCAACAACTCTCTATGCTCCCTTTTCATGTCAAGCTTGTGAAGTGTGAACATGAAACCAATGCCTTCACTGACTCCACACTCCCAAACCATCGCTAAAAAAATCCTTCATAGTTGGGAAAGAGTTATCCTTGCCGCAAGAACTTCCACTATCCACCGTTGAAACTATATTGCTCAAGGTAGTGTTGTACGCCTTGAAAAGGGAGCTCCCTTTTTTCATTCTCTCCCACACCCACTTCGTGTTTTTTCTAGTGTTGTTTTCTAGCTTCAACATCACCATCCAACAATATTGCACTTTCCTTCACCACTCTTGTTTCATGTCCCGGAACAACTGTTGTTTCTCCGGTGACATGAGCCTTCCTAAACATGACATTGCATTGGTCCAAATTTCTGGTGGCCCATTTTAAAACTTTGCATGTTTGTACTGGAAAATAACATAGTAAATAAATAACTTTAAATTACTCCCTCCGTTCCAAAATGTAAGAGATCTAAGGATAGGTCAAAAGTCAAACTTAACTAACTTTGATCAAATATTTAGAAAAATATATTTACATCTACAATATGGAATGGTCATATTAAGAAAATATTTTTTTGTAGTGCATCTATTCATGTTGATTTAGTACTGTAAATGTTTATATTTTTATGTGTAAACTTGATCAAACTTAAAAAAAATGTTAACTTTTGACTAATCCTTAGGCGCCTTACATTTTGGGACGGAGAGAGTATAACACAACGGGCAAATAGACAAGGCAAGTGATAAACATACAAACTTACAATTAGCTAGGTCTTCAACCATTCATCATGTCCATAGTTTTATTAGTTGATCCCAATCTAGCCTTGTTGCATTTTGCAACTCCATCCATTCCATATAATCTTTCTTTAAAGCATCCTCTTTTTTTTCTTGAATTGCTTCTTTGTAAAATGTTCTCTGTAAATTTCTCATCAAGATTCTTGTATCCCTTTAGGGCATGTACAATTAATGGTTGATAAGACTGGTTTATCTTAGTCCCGTCATGTAATCTAGATATAACAATAAAACATGATGTACAATGGGTTATTTGTAGTCTTATTTCTAACTAATTAGGCATCTTAAATTTGTGGTGAGAGATCATCTCTTAATTAAGAGAAGGCAAACCCTTTTTTAACTATCTCTTTCCTCCAGCTCATCATTTATCCTACGTGGCACTACTAAAATAGCACCATTGTGCATGCCCTTATACTCAAGCAACCCACATCCCTATTGACTTCATCCAAACATATGTCGCAAAAATATCTAAGATGGTATGCATTCAAAATAGCATTCTCCATTGCAGCTGTTAATTCTTCAGAACTACTCTCAATATTTCATATTATTCCGCATATAAGGTTTAGTCAGAGTCAATCTTTGTCAAGTTTGACTAATTATATGTATGTATTTATTTAGAAAATCAAAATGGTATCATAAATACCATAATAAAATATAGTATCACATCAATTACATTTAATTTTGTATATTCTAATATTTTATCATTAATAGCTGGTAAAAGGTCATAAAGATTACCAATTTTCACTTTGACCAAAACTTTATATAGAAAGTAATATGTAATGGAGGGAGTATCCAAAGGCAGATCAGTTAGCAGCGTATGCTGTGGCTAGCACCGTTCTGTTCCGATCAGCAGGGAGCGGTGGCCAGAGCTACCGAGAAGAAGATGACGCCGCCTCTGCTGGCGCTCCTCCTCCTCTGCCTCCAGGCCGCACACGCCGCCGCCGGCGCGGCCCCGAAGCCAACCCTATGGCCGCACCAGTTCCACGCGACGCTGGTGCTGGACTACCACGGCAACCTGTCCATCGCCGACCTCTGGTACGACTGGCCGCGGGGCCTGAACCTGCACATCATCCGCGACCAGCTCGCCGCCGACGCGCCGCTCTACGACGCCCAGTGGACCAACGGCACCTCCTTCTTCTACACCCCGGCGCGCCGGGAGTGCCGCCCCGTCGCGGTCGGCGTCGGCATCCTGCGCCCCGACTGGCTCGCCTCCGGCGTCGCCTACGTCGGGCGCGCCCCCGTCGGCGGGTTCGACTGCCACGTCTGGACCAAGGCCGACTTCATCACCTACTACGAGGATGTGGCCACCAGGCGCCCCGTCAAATGGGTTTTCCACACAACAGGTACCCTCATCCTGCTGCTGCTGCTTGGTCGAATTTTATTAATCTCCGATGTGGTCTTACGAAGCTAACAAATCAAACAAAGAAGCTAACTACAGTGTACTAATTAAGAAGGGTCAATCTGTAATTCTGTATATAGAACCATGAAAAGAATCAGTTTGTGGAAGGGGATGAACAATTGCCGTTTCAGGTCGGCAGCCAAAGATTTTCTTAGAGTTCAGTCACACCACAGATTCTTTCCAGATGCAAAACTGAGTTCAGAGCACGCTAACATTTTGAGATCCGCAGGGCGGATCGCAAACGTGATGAGCTTCGAGCCAGGGGCGGTGCCGGAGGCCGCGCAATGGCAGGCGCCTGACTACTGTTTCGCCAAGCACGGCAAGGGAATGGCCAAGGACAGCCTCATCTCTGATCCTGACGGACATGGCGATGAGAGCTTCATCCCCAAGATGAGAATGCTGAGAGGTTAATTAGGCTATATCGCGGAGTGGAATAATTATGACCGCTGCTGTTGATGAATGTGTTGGTCTCGATCGGCGTTTGATGCCTAGTGCAGTGACATGACCGTGCTGCTGCTGATCAAGTGTCTGTAAATGGTGCTGTCTTCAGCCATCAGCTGTTTTTGCGTGGAAATCGATCTGTTTACATAGTCTGGCAATTCCCTGAACAGTACTATAAGTACTTAAGTAGGTGATTATTTAGCTCAGCAAACATATTCCCTGACTTGGCTAAAACATACCAAACCGAAACCTTAGCAACGTACACCGAAAATTATGGCTGGATAGGATAATACGTCTGGTCAGAAACTTGGGAAAATGCCAAGCTGACAAACTGAACCGAAACACCATTCGATGGAGTACCGGTGACAGATTGACTGTACATGGTCCTTTGGGAGTTGTTTACACCTCACCACCACATAGTCGAGCAGTGTTTTGGCTCATACAAAATGCAAACGTCTATGGCTCTGAAACATGGGATAGTACATCTACAAATGTCAGACTGGGAATCTAACTATATTACGGTGTAAACAAGATGTCTATATAAACGGACTCTGACACCCCACGTCTAAGTCTAAAGCTGGTAGAACACTCTCCACGCTGCCATTCTCAAGGCTTACATATCTTCATATTTTCGATAAAGGGAATATATTAATATCAAAAGATACCAATTACACCCAGCCTCTGCAACAACGCAACACCCTAATTGGCAGTACGGATGCACACAGCTGAAAAAAAACTAAGAAACAATAGTCCCGCTATAGCATTCTAAGCTTAGCAACAATAATACAACCACCAGACAACACCTGAATCTCCAAAAACGACGCTTCCAAGAAGGAAACGGTGCACCAGCGCCGTCGTTGCCCGACCAAAGATCTTTGGTTTTCACCGTGAAGATAGTCCCCGCTCTCAAAACAATGCCTCCAACAAGGTCATTGCCAGACACAACCAGTTAAGGCCAGACCTTGGGTTTTCACCCTGAAAGGTAGGACTCTGAACTTCACCTCTGCTGTCGCCCCCACTTCCATACCACAGCTGCGGATCCCGGGACACCAAGCAAGTCTCTCAACAAGGTGGAGACTTGAACCTTCCTTAGCTAGTCCTCCGTTCCGGCCTTCATGTTATTCCCTTCATCTGACTGCATCATGGGCCAAAATATTTCTTGATGCCAACACAGACCAGAGCTTCGCGCCGCTCCCTTCAGAACCAAACGGCCGAAATAAAAGCATGGGTACGCACGACCGAATACCACCGATCCAACAAACTCCAGCCAAAAAAAAGCACTCTTACATTTGCCGGCGGCGCCTTTCGGAACTCAACACTCCTGCCAGATCGAGAGGAGCAAACCACAGGTCGGTCTTCATCTTCGCCCAAGAGAGACCCTAGGACCGCAGCCTTTATTCAGATCGGGCCCCCACGCCGGCGACCATCCCAGATTGACCACAGATGCCGTCGGAGACACCAAGCGCGGATTGCGTTGTCCGAAGACACCGCACACGCCCTGGGCACCGCCGCAACCGAATGCCAACCCCCACCGGCGACATCAGCCAACGCCGGCTTCCAAGCCTCTCCATCTTGCCGTCAGAATGCGGTGACAGATCAAAAGACCCACCACCACCATCCGCAGACCGACCATCTCCAGTGAAGAAGAAGGCCACCTCCACCATCGAACCCAAGGCTGCTGCCCCAGGCGACCTCGTGCCGCGGGAGAAGCCCAAGATCACCACACACCGGCGAGAGGCGGGGGGATGGCGCAGATCAAGGACCTGGCCGCCACCCACCACCAGCCACCACCGGCGTGCCGCCGACGGGAGGCAGGGGGACGCATCACAGATCAATTCCGGCCGCCGCCCAGCCATCCACATGGGAGGCGGGGGGGGGGGGGGGGGGGCGCCGCCACAGCGTCGAGGAAGATCCCGGCCGCCGTCCGCAGCGCGATGCGAGGAAAGGCCGCCGCCGCCGCCACGCCCCGCAGTCTTTGCCTGGCGGCGCCACCGGCAGCGGCGGCGGGAGGCGGCTAGGGTTCGGGGGTGCGTGAGGTTAGGGGGTGCGGAGGGTGGGTGCGGGGGGGGGGGTGGGTCTGTTCACATCTATCCATCGGGGGGCTAAACCTAGGTAAAAGCACAATGTCTTTGTTGCCTCCGATGAGATCTCTTCAGGCCCCTTACCTCCCGTGTACTATCATCGCGAGCATCTTCGCATCGTAAGATCGCCTGCAAATTAAAGGATGGTAGAATGGCATTACGCAGTAACATGCATCAGTAGGCTGACAAAAGCCTCCAGGCATTCGTTAAACCTCAGCAAAGGTTACAAAGGTAAGGTAAGTAGCTTATTTAGGAGTACTACTTTGTCATAGGGACTAGCCACGACCAAAGTTTCTTGGAAGCAAAAGGATCGGTCTTAGAAATGTACTGTTGCCTCGCTCAACGAGACCATGGGAGATCAGTTCAGACACAACAATGCATGATTTTCCACTCCCAGATAACATTACGGATCATCACTACAGTACTAGCATCAAAACATACCGATCGATGTACATATCATCAGATCACCAACCTGCAGGGCCGTGCCGAAGCTATTGTCACTGCGGATGATATGGACTTTCATGGCAAGCCTCTTCTTATTCTTCACCGGTCCCAGCAGACAGAGATATCTGGGCTTCAGCCGGTTATCAACGGCGAGATCATACCACCCTTCTCCAGGGAGCATCCGCTTGTCGCTCGTCTCCACACTGTAGACAAATATTACTAAGGCTGGTATAAAATATTTTAAGACCGTGGACAAATTAGTTAATTTCCTGCTGTTTGGGAAAAGGAAAGGCAGCAAAGTAAACACCACAAAACTGACTAATCCTGACCTAAGAGCTTCCAAGCATACCAAAACTTCATGGAAGAAATATCCTTGCAGTTTGCGGGTGTGCATACAGGCACATACAAATAGAAGGCACCAGAATTTTCAAGCCACATAACAATGGAGGAGCCTGGAAGAAGATGACAAAGCTTACTGCATGAGGTGCTGCACTCCTGCTTCTGCAAGGGACTGAACAGCGAGGGGAGCAAAATGGCTATTTATCAAGTGAGATGCAGCCTCAAGCCTGTGTGCATTGCATGCTGGCTTAATGGTATTAACTCCTAAACCATTTTTCCCAAAGCTAAAACGAAGGGGTGTGGCTGGCGAACACGGCACAACCGTGATCGAGGAGGCGCGCGGCATGTTGGTGTTGGTGTTGCATAAGTGATGGTCCTACGACATCTCTAAATGATTGCACGCATAGGGAGAAAGGGCGACGTGTGCCAAGAATTATGATCTGAGCTCAACCATTTCGGTATTTGTCCATCCTATCCAAGTTTTTGCTATATCTTTTTTTGAAACAAGGCAGCCTGTCTTTAACTCGTCGTCTAATCCCTTGCCATTGCTATAGGAAGTGTGCTACGGATGCAAAGCCTATTCTTGTCCCATATTCCACACAATGCAAACCTTTGCAGGACGATTAGACCATAAATTTCGACCCTTTTCTTTTACATGCCACCGTTCCATAGTGGTTTCTCGTCCATGTGATTTCTCCATGGATTGGTTTGTTCTTTAGTTAGAAACTCGTCATGATGTTTTTTGTATGGAACTGATGGATTCATGTCTTTGAATTCCAATGCCACATGTAATGGTGCCAACTACCTAAGCCGTTATATCTTAGATATCATATCGACAAAGGTAGCCGAGAAAGTGAAAACATTTTGTTGTATTGCTACCAGGGATTAACAGAACTGGAACTAGGAAGAAGGCAGGTTACATTGCGATTTTGGTTTTAAAACTGTTGAGTCCTTTTACAGATCTATAAGAATCCAAGCCTACAATAGATACCACTATAATCCTGAACTTAGAGAAGTTTAAGAGAAGTACTGAACCACATATGCCAAAAATTGGACAAAACATATCTGGCTTTTGGAACCTGATCACACAAAAGCGATCACAATACTAAGTGCTAAGTTTCTCAGATTCAAGCTGAACATGTGCATGATTAGCAGCTTACTGCAAATTCCTAAGTTACAAAATTTCACCAATTGTAAAACATTGACAAGAATCAAACTATAATTAATTATATCAGATGACTTGCTGCTGGCAGAAAAAGAGCACTCCAAGACAGAGACTTCTGTTATCTCGTCAATTTCTTCCACCCGTCAATCGCTGTCATCCTGAAGTATGGAACAGATTAAGTGGTGGCCATACAATGGAAAAATACTGGAAGAGAACTTCATTTGAAATTGCAGTACCTCAGTCTCACTGTTCTCCATAAATGGGAAACCCCGATCTTCGTGACCTCCAACATACGATTCACAAGCGGGATGCCTTAAGTCATCTACGCCTTCATTCTCACAACCAAAGCAGTGTCCTTCAAAAGGAAAAGGAAAAACATAATTTCACATTAATTCCAGAAGAAGCAGCATTAAGATAGTACTATACTTGCAGCTTTTAAAAGACCTGATAAGCAATATTCCATGTCTAAATTCACGACTTTGTAGCAATCAACTTATATGGGATTTGACATCCAATTTGAGCAATAAAATTTTACACACAAAATCTGGTGCAAGAAATCAATACAAGGCTATGCATTACTACTAATGGGAAGAATTTTTGTCCAATCACCTCTATGGCTCTACATGTATACAGTGGAAACAAGGCATGAACACATAAACACAAGGCACCGGCTAGCTTCGGACTTGCTCAAAAACACTAAGAGTGAAACAATGTACAGCTTATGTAATTAGTTGAAACATACCATTGTCATCATCATTTAGAAGTCTGCAGCAGAGAACCTCACAATCATCTCCATCTTCTGGGGTTACTTCCGCAAAAAATGTAAACACAGAAGAACAGGTCTGCTTAGCTGTCAAATTAAAATGGTAATAGAACAGGTCGTCAAACTCTCCTTCAACGATCCAATTCTGACTTTGGGATTTCTCAAACTCAAATCTCATATCCTGAAAAATATACTCCAAATTGTTAAAACACATTGTAAAAAAAATTGAACACAGAATGACAAACGGTAGTAAAATTGGACACAAACCTCAACAAGTTTTTCTTTACTGTTGTACTGATGGAGAGCAAACTTCATGTATCCTTCCATGCGATCGCTGTGAATCTTCAACTTTTCTTCTTTCGTCAGCTTCCGTTCTTTTGGCTTTGGATTCTTTGCTTCATCCTCTAGATGCTTAGTGAATGCCGCATCTAGATCACTCAACCTCCAATCTGTCAATTTTCCATAGCTATCCCTAAGAAGAGGATTACCGAATGGGCACTCTCCATCTTCATCACTATCATCATCAGAACTGAAACAAAAAAGCAATGTTAGTACCCACCTTCATCATAGTCATCATTCGATCGTAGTTTATAACGGTAGCTCATACATTAGGACACCCCTAATGATAGCAGTGGATTTCTATTTGTTTTTTAGGTCAAGAGTTGACTGTCTTGTTGCAAGATGTGAAAGCAACTAATAAGTAATAAGATGCTTCCCTAATGCCTATATGTTAACTGATCGACCAAAACAACAAAAATAATCAAATCCAGCGACACATTAAAATGCTACTTTCAGTTGGCACATTTTGTCTGCAATTTACATACATTATCCTATTTATCGAAACAAATCTCAAGACCTCCTTTTGTTGAGTTCAGATGTATATGAAATAATTATACAAGAATGCTTCCAGATCTGAGAACACATGTTAAAATGTAATGTGTTTCCCCATAAATATTTTTGGTTGGTCTTTTAGATGTAAAATAGACGATTTTTTTGACAGGAAACATGATTAGCCATGAGTGAATTCATTGATACATCACCTCAGTACATCTAAATTTTACAAAAGATTTATGGGCCTGCCATTTGAAGTGGCCTCAAATACTAATTAGTAAACAATACTAGACATAAAAAAGGGAGAGGGGCATAAAGGTGGAAGAGTTACCTGTATTGGCAAGTGTCGGAATCAGCTTCACCAGAACTTTCTTCATTGTATTTATTACAATCATGCCTGAAATAAGCAAGCAACATAACTCTGTTAATAAAAATTAGTGACTAGCACAACAACAGTGGACGAATCACATGTTTTAAAAGCAAAAGAGATAGAAGGAAATTGGACATTTAAATTGGAATGGTAGTCTAAAAAATGGAATTGTAAAAGATAATCACATGCATTTAAACTGGTGTGACTAGAGTCTAAAGAAGGCTAATAGTGCTAGGGTATTTGTGGTATTTCCTATCAAGGTAGCTGTGTTCACGACAACCATGCATTCATGTGCACCCCTCCTTACGGTTAGAGCTGTCATTCTGATTAAATAATAGAACATTTGGAGTGCTACAAATTCGAAGTGACTTCAAACAAAGGAAAATGCATAGTGGTTCTCGCACTAAACCACTTAGATATGATGGTATTTGTGCGTGTGTGCCTGTGGGTGGGGGGATATCCTGTTAATCATTAGTATCAGCATTTGGACTAAAGGGTTTAGCGAAGGTTCATGCACAAAAAGGGAAGTTTTGATTCTTGCGCAACTCATGTGAAAGCAAATTTGTAAGCAGAATAGGCACGTCTTTTATGAGCCTGATTGCCTGAATGTTCACTACACTCCATAATACAAGAAAACAAAAATATAAAAAGCTCAATGGCATGATTCAATGAGATGTATGGTGATAGTTCCACAGCCATCTGCAGCATGCATTATGTTAGTTTATACCGATAGACCGAACATTTGGAAACACCTAATCTGAGCAATACATGAATAGAAATAACAATGATCATACCCATCAGCTGAAACAGGTGTATGAGGTAAGTTGTCGGATGACGACACCTTCAATCTTGATATATCTGTATTTGTAGTGCCTAGCTCCCTGCTGAAAATCCGATCAGAAGATATACAAAATAACATGGTCAGTTGTGTTGCAGACTACAAGAAAAAAAAAGATCAACAACAAGATGACTGTTTATTATGATGGGGTTGGAGGGATGTGAATCTGAAGGAAATATATGATTTTGTGGTTGTGATGCTCTAGGGTCTATGCTACCTTTTGTTCTGTTTGGATGATATAAAGAGTTTATCAGCTGTGGAGGTCATTATGTAAGATATTAATGGTGCTGCCTACAAGTGGCTGCTGGCGGAGTGCTTGGTGCATCTACTGGTACTTAACAAAAATGCAGATTGTCTGACACGCTACAGAGTTAATAGGTCAAAGTGTCGTTGTTCAACATGAGGTTTGGTCAAATTAAACCCTGGTAAAGATCATACCATTCAGGTGAGTTAGATGTCGGAGGAGGGGCATCATCCACTGACAGCATCTCGAATCTGCGAACCCTGGTAGAAAATGTAACACAATTGTTAGGAGTATGCCCACGGGAGCAAGTCCTGTGTTTGGTGATCCACACCACTTGCAAATAGAATAAAATACTAGGACGGATGGAACAATCGAGGCACTTACGGTGATGCTAATTCTCTAGCATCATTCTGAAAAAATACTATATGATCTTTCTCGAAATAAAATGGCTCTCTGGCCCCCCGCCTGGGCATACGAGGACCGAGCTGGTACGGAACAGACCCAAAAGAAAACAGCTGGGTACGCCTCGAATGGGAAGCGGAGCGACGCCCTCTCGCCAAGGAATGGCGCGGTGGAGGGGGAACCGGTGGAGGTGGTGGAGGAGGTAGAGGGGCATGGCTGGCACGGCCGGAGGGCTCGGTTGACCCGGAAGAAGTAGGGGCCGAGCCAGGAGGGTCCTCCGTCGCGGGCGAGTGGAGGTGCCGACGCCGCCGGCGAGCAGGCGGGCTAGCCCTAGGGGTGTTGGGAGGAAACTGGGGATATGCCGGAGGAACACCGGTGCCGTAAATAGGTCGCGGTGACGGCGGCGGCGGGGGCTGCGTCGACTCGGCCGCGGCAAGGGCTGCGCCGGAGAAAAAGAGCGTCTAGCTGGGTGACTGGGTCTCCGCTTTTACTACTGAACTAATCGCCCAAACTGAATTATTCTAGACAGACTAATTTTCGAATCTCCACAGACCAAATTACATGTCAGTTTACCAAACCGTTGTGGTCTATCTGTCAGATACGGGGGCAAATATTCGTCGTTCCCTAGAAATATATGTACCATCAATTACAAAAATACTTACTTCTTAGTCCTTACTAAGGAATAACCTCTAAAATTCCCACTATGTGTACAATTCATAAAATATATTCAGAATAATTATTATTGTTATTATTAGTGAAACAAAAGAATGTCACGTCAGCCACACCGACATGACTGCAAACGAGGACGAGTAAGTCATTAGCAAGTAGTGTGTGTCTTTTTCCAAAATTAATAAACCAAAGTGTACTACCTCAGTTTCACAAAATAATGCCTATTTTTTTTTAAAAAAATCAATGCTAAGTAAAGTTTGACTAGATTTTCAGGAAAACTGTCAAAAATTATTATAATAAATAGAAGTCATATCAAAATATGTTTCATGATGTATACTGTCTACGGGTGTTGAGTTTGAATTGTAAATATTAATGTTTTGTTCGAAACACTTGGTCTTAGTTACCCAGTTCTATTTTAAAAAGATTATAAGTCCATTGGAACATAGGTAGTAATATATTTTTTGTCAACTAAGAAT
This sequence comes from Lolium rigidum, assembly GCF_022539505.1. Classification (NCBI taxonomy): domain Eukaryota; kingdom Viridiplantae; phylum Streptophyta; class Magnoliopsida; order Poales; family Poaceae; genus Lolium; species Lolium rigidum. Next base: position 63,281,825 of record NC_061512.1, on the reverse strand, counting down.
TAAGCTAATTCAAGGCATATGATATCATCGACTATTGTTTGCAATCCATGTTGCAACTTATGGCCGGTGCGAGTCATAAAACACAGTTTGGGTTACATTTTTATTTGCAACTTATAATAGCACAAAGAAATTCTATGATTGGGATGTTTTTCTTGGTTTTAACCCATGTGTAATAAGTTAATAAAATGTTGGGCATGCAACTAGAAAATCTCAGTTGCAACCTACTGCCTCTGATAGGAAATAATTGACGCCAAGCATAGTAGATATATATGCATATACGGAAAGAGATGGCCACGTCGATTAAATGTGATAGGATGGAGTATTTTATAACTCATGTCTAACGTGAATCACAATGAAATCGGAAACTAGCAAAACCGAATAAATAAACTCTTGATAAGGTGAGCAACCATAGCACGTATGATTTAGTACCTCCGCTTCAAATAATTGACGTAACTTTGTTGAAATACCGATATCTAGATTACGTCTACGTACATCTACACTTTGGCAAAGCTGTGATACTTATTTAGAACGAAGAGAGTAAAAATTTACTGCAACACATGGCACGGACGCAGTGGAACTAAATAAGCGAATCAACTTACTCTAGCTCGTGGTCCTCATCGGCCATGATCATGTGGATTGTTGTTTTCGCTAGCTAGATCGACTAGGTTGATATGTCGTTCGATGCCGCGGACGCCGTACTTGGCAGCACCGAAGTACGTCCGGCCAGCGTCTATATATGGCAGTGGCTAATACGCAATACTGAATCTGAGTTCTGATCGTACACGGTATTGTTAGTACGTAACCGATCGACTGGCCTGCGGCTATTTCCAAACCAGCGCCTTGTCAGCAGCAGGTTGGAGATTATACTTGCGCGAAAGAGATCGTATCATCAAAATCATAGTGCCTGAGCTATTATGGGTGAGGGCATCTCTAATGGGGCGATGCATTTCGGACGTCCAAGAATGGTCGCTAATGTCCGTTTCCATCATCCGCGGACATATTTTGTCCGTGCGGCCGTTTGCGTCTGGGTGTGCTCTCAGCCGACCTATTTTTAGATTTACAACATATTTAAAAAGTATAGAAACTACTACACAGAAACTATACAAAGTGATCCAGATTAACTTCATGCCCTTTGGTCTTTTCCTCTCGCGGTCGCTCCCGCGAGCGACCCGGGAGGAACCCTAGCAGCCGCCGCCTCCCAGCACCTCCCCTTCCTCTCCCCTCCCCCTCGCCGCCGCCGGAGAGCGTCGTCGGGCGAAGCCCGGGCGGCGCTGGCGGCGGCGGGGCTTCCTCTCCCCTCGCGCGGTGGTGGCGGCACGGGCCGCAGCAGCCGGCGAGGCGTGGCGCTGGCGGTGGGCGCGAGGGCGTGGCCGCAGGGCGGCGGCGTGGTGGCTTCGCTGTCTTCTGCGTGCGCGATGCGGCGGCGGCGGCCCTCGGGCGCGGGCGCGGCAGCGGGCGACGCGAGCTTGGCGGCCCTGCGCACTGTGAGTGGACAGGCGCTCCTCCTGATTTGGTTCTCTTCTGCGCGTTCTTGGCGGCAAGCTTGGCCGGCGGGGTGCCCGCCGGTGTGGGTGGTGGGATCTGTGTGTGGCGCTGGTCGACGCGGCCAGGGGTTGGCCGTCCCGAGATCTCGGGCCAGGGGGCCCGGGCCCTCGCGAGTCCATCGTCTCCCACTCCAGATCGGGCAGCGCTGGTGGCCATGGGGGCTCCAGGTCGCCGATCTGTGGGAGGATCCCTCCCCTTCAGGTCCAATGCCCCCGGAGCGATGCAGGTGGTTCCAGTGACGGCGGAGCCCCTTTTCCTCTCAGTTCTCCAGGGCTCAGAGCTGGGATGCCGGGGCGGCGGCCCTGGACGGTGGGTGCGGCGTCGACCAGAAGGCAGGTGGCGCTTGCTGGTGCTGGCTGGGCTTCTTGGCCGTGAGGACGGCGAGGAGTCAGCCGAAGTCTTGTCGCAGCGTAGTTGTTACGTCGGCTTTCGTGGCGTCCCCATTGTTCTGCTTCTCTGCGCCTGTTGTGGCTTGGATGGTTCTCGGACTTCCCGAGCTGCGTCCGCGCGAGGTGACTGGGTGGTTTCCGGGGGAAACCCTTGGCTGGTTGTTTACCAGCCACACCAGCAACGACGACGATGTTCGTCGCCGTTCTCCTTGTTGAAGGGCTGGTGAGGGAACTTTCCCACTCTCTTCCCCTGCATCCCGGGTGAAAACCTAGGCTTTGGCCGAGCGACGACGGCGCTCCTGCGTCGTGCTCCTCCTTGGAGGCGCCGCTTTGGGTTTAGGGGACAGAGCGGCCGACGGGGTGGTGTCTACGACGGCGGTGCGGTTCGAGCAGGGCGAAGACGGAGTCTTGAGGCGTGCTTCAAAGGTCAAGTTTTGTTTGGTTCCCAACCTCTTCTTTGTGTTGCGATTGCCGGTGGGACGACACCCTCGAGCCTGGGTGGGGAGGGAAGGGTCCCTCCTCCGGCAGCAACACGGCGCGGTGGTCATTGGGCCGGTGCTTCACCCCTCTGACCCTGGGATTCCTCCACTCCTTTGGCTGCTGCGTCTCCTTCCGTATGCGGCTTTTCTTCGTGGCTTGGCAAGATGGTTCTTTCGTGGCGTTGCCAGTTGGAGTTTGGCTCTGTGTGCCTATCTGCAGCCTCCTTCACCACAGCGGTCTCGCAGGCGTGGGGCGCAGGTTAATTCCTGCCCATCGACCAAATCTGCACTGGGTTTGCAGGGGCAACCCAGGACCTGCTGCTGTTGTTCGACCTTGTGTGCGGCTCCCGGAGTTTGTAGTTCCACTAGGGATTTGTCTTTCTTTTATCCTTGCTCAAGTTTGAGTTGTATGCACCAATGTATCCTAGCCGGTTGAGGGCTTTATTAATTTAAAGTCGGGCTCTCGAAGCCTTTTATCTAAAAAAAAAACTATACAAAGTAGTTGTAGAAACCTAGACTACTTTCTGCCCGACGGCCCGGACCCGTCGTTGCGTCCCTTCCTCCTCTGTTTCTCCGCCGCCTGCCGTGCGGCCGCTAGGCCTCGGTGCGCTGCCGCGTACGTCCTCTAGCAGGCACAACAGCAGCCTCGCGTTCGCGACGTCGTCCTTGAGCGTCTCGAAGGAGTCGACTATCCTCTGCTCCGCCGCCTTCTCCTCCGGGGTAGGCGCATCAGGGTTATCGAAAGACCATGAGATGTCGGAGTCGTCGTCCTCTGCGGCTGCGGCGGTCGCCACCCTGCGGCGTTCCATCTCGGCGTCGAACGCCGCGTGGGCCGTCCGCTCCTCCTCTGCTTCCTTCTCCGCTTCAGCCAGGGCCATGGCATCCCTGACCGGGTCGAAGAGGTCGGCGATGCTGTCGTCGTCATCTAAATCCTCGTCGGAGCTCAAGGCCGGGGGAGGTGGAGGTGGGGGTGGAGGCGCGGCAGCCTGCACTGCTCATGGTGGCAAAGGTGGAGGTTGAGCGGCAACGGCGCTACGGTGGAGGTTGTGCGGTGGCTAGGGTTTAGTGTGGGAGGAGATGAGATGCGTGTGCCCCTGTTTATACAGGTTGGAGGCAGGCGACTGCCACGGCACGCGTGACATCGCCATTACTTCCTGCGCAAAGGTAGGCGACGGCCGCGCGCCACACGATGCATCGCCATTACGCAGCCGCAGACTGCCGAAGCGACGCCTCGGCGCCAATACTGGCGCCGCTAAAAAGACGCATCGAGGCTCGATCACTGCCAGGTGGGCCCGACGAAACATCCGCCAGACGCGAGCGGACACTTTGCGCGTCCCCGCAACATCCGCCGCGACGCATCTAAGGCGCATATTTGCGCCAGGTTTGCGTCGCCGCGGATGATCCAATCACTATGTGTCGCACGCTGGAGGTGATACCAGACGCATTTTTCGTCCGATGAACGTGCGTCGCCTGACGAAAACGACGATATATACGTGTTCCTCTCCGTTTAGCTCACGTAGCAGCTCATCGCCTGAGAACTCTTTTGTTCTTGTCGCAAGCGGACGCTGCTCTCCTTGACCAGGCAAAGCCTTGGGAGAAGAGGTCGACGTGGCCTAAAACTTTGAATATCAATTCGATGATAATCGGAAAACCAATTTTGAACTTGGAAGCATATGCTTCAGACACTTGAGAAAACATTTCAAAATATTTAAAAAATATAAACAAAAATTTGACATGTATATGTTGACATTATATGTATGCACACTAAGTTTCGCAAAACAATGACATTCTTTCGTGTTCTGTGTGAAATAAATAAAGTAATATCTTGTGAAAAGCTTTTTTTAAGCACCAAAATCTGTCGTTTTTCACACAGAACAAAAAATATCGGTTTTGCGCGAAATGACTTTATGAGCGCATATAATATCAGGATGTACGTGCCAATTTTTGTTTAATTTTTTTAATATTTTAAACAGGGTGTAAAAACACCTCGTCCTAAATAAATAAAATATAATTATTTTAATAATATTTTGGCAAGATAATCTACACTACTTAAAAAGGAGGAACATGTTCCTTATTCTGCCAAGCCGCAATACGTCGAATCATTTCGTCGTCCTCGTCGTCATAGTCCCGTTCCGCACCCGCCTACCTGGGACGGCTCGCTAGCGCCCAAATGGGCCAAGCCCAACAAATCCACCCAAGTCCTCCCCAACCTTCGCCTCCTCCACCCTGCCGCCGCCGTAGCCCCGGAGCAAATCCTGTGGGTTGGGAGCATGGCGGACGCCCTGGACATGTCGCTGGACGACCTCATCACCAAAGAACAAGCCCTCGCACAGCCGCGGCCGCGGATGCCGCAACCCAGCCTCCGCCGCGGGAGGACCCGTGCCCGCGCGCCGCCGCTTCCACAGCCGCGCCGCCAACCGCTCAGCCGCGGCACCCTACCACCAGCTCAACTCCCAGCCGCAGCAGGTCTCATTCTCATCCTCCTGCTCTTGATTGATTAAGTAAATCCCGCGGCAGCACAGCACAGTACCCTGCCAGTCTCGAGCTCACTCCAATCTTGCTCTTTTTTTTTTCTCGCTCAGGTGCCGCCGGCTTTCGGGTACGTTGCCCAGCCGACGGCCATGGTCACGGCGCCGTCCACTGGCTTGGACATCACGCCCACCAAGCTCTACATCTCCAACCTCGACTACAACGTCTCCAACGAGGACATCAAGGTCGCTAGCGCATTTTCCTTGTTACCCCCTCCTTAACAAACTCGCGATGATTGTATATTAAGATATTTCTGTAATTTATCATCTGCCGCTTCTTCCTAATCAACTAAAGTGCTCACTTTTATATGTCTTGCATTCGTCACCCATACAATCATGGATTGGTTATTGCCCATGGAAAGGAATTTTACATTCTTTATCTTACTTTACTTAGCTGTTATTTCCAGGTTTAAGCAACCCCTCCTTACTTATCTCTGTTCATCGATCGTCTCCTGGTCCTAAAGTTACCCTAAATACTTTGCTCAGTTCTATTTTCCGAGATGGGCGAGATTATTAAGCGTTACTCCATTAATCTACACTACTTAAAAAGGAGGAGCATGTTCCTTATTCTGCCAAGCCGCAATACGTCGAATCATTTCGTCGTCCTCGTCGTCGTAGTCCCGTTCCGCACCCGCCTACCTGGGACGGCTCGCTAGCGCCCAAATGGGCCAAGCCCAACAAATCCACCCAAGTCCTCCCCAACCTTCGCCTCCTCCACCCTGCCGCCGCCGTAGCCCCGGAGCAAATCTTGTGGGTTGGGAGCATGGCGGACGCCCTGGACATGTCGCTGGACGACCTCATCACCAAAGAACAAGCCCTCGCACAGCCGCGGCCGCGGACGCCGCAACCCAGCCTCCGCCGCGGGAGGACCCGTGCCCGCGCGCCGCCGCTTCCACAGCCGCGCCGCCAACCGCTCAGCCGCGGCACCCTACCACCAGCTCAACTCCCAGCCGCAGCAGGTCTCATTCTCATCCTCCTGCTCTTGATTGATTAAGTAAATCCCGCGGCAGCACAGCACAGTACCCTGCCAGTCTCGAGCTCACTCCAATCTTGCTCTTTTTTTTTCTCGCTCAGGTGCCGCCGGCTTTCAGGTACGTTGCCCAGCCGACGGCCATGGTCACGGCGCCGTCCACTGGCTTGGACATCACGCCCACCAAGCTCTACATCTCCAACCTCGACTACAACGTCTCCAACGAGGACATCAAGGTCGCTAGCGCATTTTCCTTGTTACCCCACTGGTAGAAAAATGGCCTTCCGGGAAGCCCCATTAGTCGCCAAAATATAGGAACCGCGACTAATGGGGTCTTTAGTCGCGGTTCGGGTGGCGAACCGCGACTAAAGAGCTGGGCCCAGCGCGCTCGCTGGCTAGCTGGTGGACGGGAGGGGCTTTAGTCGCGGTTGGCCTGGCCAACCGCGACTAAAGGTGCCCGAATGCCTTTAGTCGCGGTTGGCCAGGCCAACCGCGACTAAAGCCCCACCCCTATATATACCGTTCAGCCCACATCACTTAGCCATTTGGTGCCACTTCTCTTCACAAGCTTCACAAGGGGGTGTAGGTTTGCTTTTGGTTCCTCTTATGCACACAAGGTGTTTGATAAAAATGCCCCAAGAGCATGAAACAAACATGATATGAAGTGTTGGAGCCACACTTGAGCTTCCTTATTTATTTTTTCCTCCTCGATCGCGGTTAGCAACTTGAACCTTTTCATGTGTCATTGATAAAATATGCATGTGTGTAGTTCATTGTTTAATTTATATTGTTTGTAGCTAGTTAGTTTAACAAATGCATGATGGTTAATTATATATTTTATATTATAATAATGCAGATGAATCGGCAATGGATGTACGGTAACCGACTCTCCGGCGAGTTCACTACGGGTTTGAAAGATTTCCTCGTAGTGGCTAATGCGAACAAGCAGGGGGGTTTTGTTATCTGTCCATGTGTTAACCGTAAGAATCGAAGGGTTACTCTTCCTCAAGAGATGTTCACATGCACCTGCTTCGGCATAGTTTCATGCCAAGCTATAATTGTTGGACCAAGCATGGAGAAAGAGGGGTTATAATGGAAGAAGATGAAGAAGGGGATGATTTCATCGATGAAAGCTATCTTGCTCATTTCGGTGATACCATCATGGAGGATGCTGAAGGTGAAGGGGAAGGTGAAGGGGAAGGTGAAGAAGAGGCACGTGATGAGCCCGTTGATGATCTTGGTCGGACCATTGCTGATGCACGGAGACGCTGCGAAACTGAAAAGGAGAGGGAGAATTTGGATCGCATGTTAGAGGATGACAGAAAGGCGCTGTACCCCGGATGCGATGATGGTCTGAAAAAGCTGGGCTGCACACTGGATTTGCTGAAATGGAAGGCACAGGCAGGTGTAGCTGACTCGGCATTTGAAAACTTGCTGAAAATGTTGAAGAATATGTTTCCAAAGATTAACGAGTTGCCCGCCGTACGTACGAAGCAAAGAAGGTTGTCTCGCCCTCTAGGTTTAGAGGTTCTGAAGATACATGCATGCATCAACGATCGCATCCTCTACCGCGGTGAATACGAGAATTTAAATGAATGCCCGGTATGCACTGCATTGCGTTATAAGATCAGAGGCGATGACCCTGGTGACGATGTTGAGGGCCAAAAACCCAGGAAGAGGGTTCCCGCCAAGGTGATGTGGTATGCTCCTATAATACCACGGTTGAAACGTATGTTCAGGAACAAAGAGCATGCCAAGTTGTTGCGATGGCACAAAGAGGACCGTAAGTCGGACGGGGAGTTGAGACACCCCGCAGATAGAACGCAATGGAGAAAGATCGACAGAGAGTTCAAAGATTTTGCAGTCGACGCAAGGAACATAAGATTTGGTCTAAGTACGGATGGCATGAATCCTTTTGGCGAGCAGAGCTCCAGCCATAGCACCTGGCCCGTGACTCTATGCATCTACAACCTTCCTCCTTGGTTGTGCATGAAGCGGAAGTTCATTATGATGCCGGTGCTCATCCAAGGTCCGAAGCAACCCGGCAACGACATCGATGTGTACCTAAGGCCATTAGTTGATGAACTTTTACAGCTGTGGAGCAGACTCGGTGTCCGTGTGTGGGATGAGCACAAAGAAGAGGAATTTGACCTACGAGCGTTGCTTTTCGTAACCATCAACGATTGGCCTGCTCTTAGTAACCTTTCGGGACTGTCAAATAAGGGATACAATGCATGCACGCACTGCTTACATGAGACTGAAAGTGTACATTTACCAAATTGTAAGAAGAACGTGTACCTTGGGATCGTCGATTTCTTCCGAAAATTCATCCAGTAAGAAAGAAAGGCAAGCATTACAACGGCAAGGCAGATCACCGGCCGAAGCCTGCGGAACACACTGGTGCCGAGGTATTTGATATGGTCAAGGATTTGAAAGTCATCTTTGGAAAGGGTCCTGGCGGACAATCGGTTCGAAGGGAGCCGACGGGCACGCAGCCATGTGGAAGAAGAAATCTATATTCGGGAGCTAGAATATTGGAAAGTCCTAGAAGTACGCTCCGCAATCGACGTGATGCACGTTACGAAGAATATTTGCGTGAACCTCCTAAGCTTCTTGGGCGTGTATGGGAAGACAAATGATACAAAGGAAGCACGGCAGGACCAGACAACGTTTGAAAGACCCCGATGACCGGCATCCGGAATGGTTTCAAGATCGTGCCGGCTACGCTCCGACCAAAGAAGAGAAGGTCATCTTTTTGAATGCCCGAGCAGTATGAAGGTCCCGTCCGGATTCTCGTCCAATATAAAGGGAATAATAAACATGGCGAGAGAAAAAGTTCCAAAACCTGAAGTCTCACGACCGCCACGTGATTATGACGCAATTGCTTCCGATTGCTTTGAGGGGCTCCTGCCGGAAAATGTTCGAGTAGCCATTGTGAAGCTATGTGCATTCCTCAATGCAATCTCTCGAAGGTAATCAATCCAGAAGTTCTACCACGGTTACGTAACGATGTGATCCAATGTCTTGTCTCGTTTCGAGTTGGTGTTCCCGCCATCCTTCTTCAATATTATGACGCACCTCCTGGTTCACCTAGTCGATGAGATTTCCATTCTCGGTCCCGTATTTCTACACAATATGTTCCCCTTCGAGAGGTTCATGGGAATATTAAAGAAATATGTTCGTAACCATGCTAGGCCGAAGGAAGCATCGCCAAGGGCTATGGAAATGAGGAGGTAATTGAGTTTTGTGTTGACTTTGTTCCCGACCTTAAGCCGATTGGTCTTCCTCGATCGCGGCACGAGGGGAGACTAAGTGGAAAAGGCACGATCGGAAGGAAATCAACGATATGTATGGACGGCCATTCTCCGACTGAAGCACACCACACGGTTCGACCAATTCCATCTTGGTGGCTCCGTACTTTGAGAAACACAAGAATATTTTACGCTCGGACAACCCGGGGAAGCCTGAATCCTGGATTAGGAAGGCCCACATGGAGACTTTCGGCAGTTGGTTGAGAAAACATTTAATGAATGACGATGATGTTGTAGATCAGCTGTACATGTTGGCCAAGACACCATCTTCGACTATAACGACTTTCCAAGGGTACGAGATAAATGGGAATACATTTTACACGATCACCCAAGATAAAAAGAGCACCAACCAAAATAGTGGTGTCCGCTTTGATGCAAGCAACCGAGAATGGGCAAAAGGTCACATATTATGGTTACATAGAGGAGATATGGGAACTTGACTATGGACCCTCCTTTAAGGTCCCTTTGTTCCGGTGCAAATGGTTCAAGCTAACAGGAGGTGGGGTAAAGGTGGACCAGCAATACGGAATGACAATGATGGATTTCAACAATATTGGTTACCTTGACGAACCATTCGTCCTAGCGAAAGATGTCGCTCAGGTTTTCTATGTGAAGGACATGAGTAGCAAACCGAGGAAACGGAAAGATAAGAAAACGATCAGTACATCATGCGATGATCCAAAGCGCCACATTGTTCTTTCAGGGAAAAGAAACATCGTGGGAGTGGAGGACAAGACAGACATGTCGAGAAGATTATAATATGTTTGCTGAAATTCCGCCCTTCAAAGTGAACACCGACCCAAGCATTAAGTTAAATGATGAGGATGCTCCATGGATACGGCACAATCGTAAGCAAGCGGGGACACAAGGGAAGAAATGATGTGTAATAATTTATTGTACCAAACTTTATTGAATGGATCATGTGAATTATATTACCCGTGATGTGTTTGGTGTCCATTTTCGAATGATTCGATTGATTCGAGAAACCACACTGATGATACATGAAATTTGGAGTGATTTAGTCATACTCCTTCCTAGGCGTATAATATGCATACTCGTAGTCTTCATAGCCGCCGGCGTTGTACTGGTAATCGTCGCCTTCTAACTTGCCGCCGTCGTCGTCGCTGCTGTCGTCGCTGTCGTCGGGCGGTGCTCGTGGCTCGAACTGAGGGTAGCACAGACGGGGGATATCGCCGGCCGTGATGTAGTCCATGACGCTCTGCAGAGTCCGGCCGTACCACCATAGCCGACGGCCGGCCTCGTGGAAGTTCCCAGGAGGCAGACCGTCCTCCTCATACCTAGCGAGCGCCCTCTCACGCCGGTTGATGAAGAAGGCGTCCCAAGTATGCTGGTTATCGGGATGCCAGCGGGGATTCATCCGCTGCTCCGGCGTGAGGTCGAGGTAGTAGTGGTTCGTGATGGCCGCCCGTCGCGCAGTACCCTAAGGGACGGGAGGGACCGGCACGCCGCCGGCGCTTAGGCTCCAGCCGGCGGGGACGCGGTAGCCCGGTGGGCAAGGGTAGTTTGAGGCGCAAAGCTCCTCCACCTGCTGGTAGGTTAGAGTGGGTGCGGTGGAAGCCATGAGAGAGTGATGAGAGATTGTAGAGATGTGATAATGCTGGCTAGCCGGGCTACATATATGTAGTGAGAAATGGCGGGAAAAATGGGAGCGGGAAGACAGGAGGCGGGAAGAAAGTGGCGGGAAGAAAGTGGCGGGAAAAAGTGGCGGGAAGAAAGAGGCGGGAAGAAAGAGGTGGGAAGACAGGGAATAAATGGCGGGAAGAAGAGGAATCCAGAGCTGGTCACCTAATCTGATTTTGAATTGAATTAGTTTTACCTTTCTTTATTTTTGATATATTATTTGTATTTTTAAGATTTTTAAATGAATTAGTTTTATTTTTCTGATTTTTTGATATATTATTTGTATTATTCAGATTTTGAAATGAATTAGTTTTATTTTTCTGAATTTTTTGATATATTATTTGTATTTTTAAGATTATTAAATGAATTAGTTTGATTTTTCTGATTTTTTTGATATATTATTTGTATTTTTAAGATTTTGAATTGAATTAGTTTTATTTTTCTGATTTTTTTGATATATTATTTGTATTTTTAGATTTTGAAATGAATTAGTTTTATTTTTATTAAATGAATAATTAGTTCAATTTTGAAAAAGGGCTTTAGTCGCGGTTGGTGACCCCAACCGCGACTAAAGCCCCACCCCTATAAATAAGAGCGGCGGCGCCTCTTCTCTTCTTCCTCGCCCGCTCCGTTTTCTGCCGATCGAACTGCCGCGCCATCGCCGCGTCGCCCGTCGCCATCGCGCCCTCGACGCCGTCGCCCGTCGCCCGTCGCCCGCCGCCGCCACAACCGTCGCCCGCTGCCCCGTACGTCTTCTCGATGAACGCGCCGCCGCAACCGTCGCCCGCCGCCACCGTAGCCGTCGCCCGTTGCCCGTCGCCGCCCGCCGCCGCCGCAACCGTCGCCCGCCGCCTGCGCACACCGCCCTCGCCCGCCGCCGCGCACACCGCCCTCGCCCGCCGCCCGCGCGCGCCGCTCTCACCGGCCCGCCGGCCTCCGGCCACGCGCGCGGCCGGCCGTGTGCTGTGTACAGAGAGATGAGGGAGGGAGAGACGAAGGGGCCGTGGCCGGCGCCGGCCCCTTTTTTTGTTTTTTTTGTTTTTATTAATGATCTCACAATTTGTTAATTAAAATTGTACACTAAAATTTGACTTAAAAAAAGATTGTGTAAAAAAAACTAAAATTTGACTTAAAAAAACTAAAAATTGACTTAAAAAAGATTGTGTAAAAAAACTAAAATTTGACTTAAAAAAGATTGTGTAAAAAAAAACTAACCACCGCGCGTATACGGAGGGGGCAGCGAGCCCCTCGTCGCCCCGTCCGTATACGCGCGGTGTTTTTTTTTGGGTCGAGAGGGGGCGGCGAGGGTTATGTGTGTTGTCCTCGGCACCACCACTGCCTTTTCGCCACCGCCGCCATTTCGCCACCGCCCTTTCGTCACCGACCCCGCGTGTATACGGAGGGGCGGCGAGGCCCTCGCCTCCCCCTCCGTATACGCGCGGGTTTTTTTTTGTTTTTTACGAGAGAGAGGACCGGCACCGGCACCGCCACCGCCCTTTCGCCACCGCCACCGGTCTCTCGGTCACGCGGTCACTGCGAGGCGAGGTCGATCGTCCGCATATACACATCTAATACACGCGTCCCCCTCTCGTCTCCCTCGTCGCCCTCTGTCTTTATATGTAGAAGAGATGTGATAATGCTCGGCATATACACAATTAATTTGTTTTTACTACATGTTTTCAGGATCGACATATGGCGGACGATAGAGCTGACCCGATTATGGACAACTATGATCCGGACGCTGAAGAACATATCTTCGGCATCATAAAAGGCGATGTTCTATATGTGCCGACCGGACAAGAAGAAGATGATATCGATTCTTATCTGAACCTTGACGGTGAAGATGAAGGGCGCCGTCAGCAAGATGATGCCGAAGAAACATCGATAAACGACGATCTTCAATTGGAAGTAGCAACCACCTCCGGCGCCGAGGTATATATATATACATTGAGCCTCTGGTGATACAAACTAACTGATTTGAATAAATATGTGTGTACTAACGCGCGCGACTCTCTTTCTTATTTTAGCCCTCGGCCGGATCGTCGAAACAATCGAGTACGTCGTCGTCAAAGCGTGGCGCAACCAAGACGATGAAACAAGGAGAAACATGCACCATCGAGGTTGTCGAGGAAGCAACCGGCAGGCCGCCGGAGCCCCGCAAGAACGCCACCAAGTTTGTCGACCAATGCGGAGCCATTGTTAGAGACAACGTCTCGATCACCGTCCAGAGTGGAATGAGCCAAAGAAGGCACGAGTTGGTTTCACTTTTGTCGATAAGAGAACAAAAAAAGATTGCTTCAACAAGCTTATGGAACATTTCGTTCTACCTCCGGAATACAACAAATTCGATGAGGAGGGTAACAAGATTGAGGAAAACAAGGAGAGGAGGAGTGATACGTCTCCGACGTATCGATAATTTCTTATGTTCCATGCTACATTATTGATGATACATGTTTTATACAAATTATATGTCGTATTTATGCATTTTCCGGCACTAACCTATTAACAAGATGCCGAAGAGCCAGTTGCTGTTTTCTGCTGTTTTTGGTTTCAGAAATCCTAGTAAAGAAATATTCTCGGAATTGGACGAAATCAACGCCCAGGGTCCTATTTTGCCACGAAGCTTCCAGAAGACCGAAGGAGAGTCGAAGTGGGGCCACGAGGTGGCCAGACACCAGGGCGGCGCGGCCCAGGCCCTAGCCGCGCCGGCCTGTCGTCTGGGCCCCTCGTGACGCCCCTTTACCTGCCCTTCCGCCTACAAATAGCCTCCGTCGCGAAACCCCCAGTACCGAGAGCCACGATACGGAAAACCTTCCGGAGACGCCGCGCCGCCAATCCCATCTCGGGGGATTCTGGAGATCACCTCCGGCACCCTGCCGGAGAGGGATTCATCTCCCGGAGGACTCTTCACCGCCATGGTCGCCTCCGGAGTGATGAGTGAGTAGTTCACCCCTGGACTATGGGTCCATAGCAGTAGCTAGATGGTTGTCTTCTCCTCATTGTGCTTCATTGTTGGATCTTGTGAGCTCCCTAACATGATCAAGATCATCTATCTGTAATACTATATGTTGTGTTTGTCGGGATCCGATGGATAGAGAATACTATGTTATGTTAATTATCAAGTTATTACCTATGTGTTGTTTATGATCTTGAATGCTCTCCGTTATTAGTAGAGGCTCTGGCCAAGTTTTTGCTCTTAACTCCAAGAGGGAGTATTTATGCTCGATAGTGGGTTCATGCCTCCATTGAATCCGGGACGGTGATAGAAAGTTCTAAGGTTGTGGATGTGTCTGTTGCCACTAGGGATAAAACATTGATGCTATGTCTAAGGATGTAGTTATTGATTACATTACGCACCATACTTAATGCAATTGTCTCGTTGTTTTGCAACTTAATACTGGAAGGGGTTCGGATGATAACCTCAAGGTGGACTTTTTAGGCATAGATGCATGCTGGATAGCGGTCTATGTACTTTGTCATAATGCCCAATTAAATCTCACTATATTTATCATATCATGTATGTGCATTGTTATGCCCTCTCTATTTGTCAATTGCCCGATCGTAATTTGTTCACCCAACATGCTTTTATCTTATGGGAGAGACACCTCTAGTGAACTCGTGGACCCCGGTCCTATTCTTTACATCGCATACAATCTACTGCAATACTTGTTTTACTGTTCTTGCAAACAATCATCTTCCACACAATACGGTTAATCCTTTGTTACAGCAAGCCGGTGAGATTGACAACCTCACTGTTTCGTTGGGGCAAAGTACTTTGGTTGTGTTGTGCAGGTTCTACATTGGCGCCGAATCCTCGGTGTTGCGCCGCATTACATTCCGCCACCATCAACCTTCAACGTGCTTCTTGGCTCCTCCCGGTTCGATAAACCTTGGTTTCTTTCTGAGGGAAAACTTGCTATCGTCTCGCATCACACCTTCCTCTTGGGGTTCCCAACGGACGTGTGTCGATCGCACGCATCAAGACTCGTTTTCTGGCGCCGTTGCCGGGGAGATCAAGACACGCTGCAAGGGGAGTCTCCACTTCCCAATCTCTTTACTTTGTTTTTGTCTTGCTTTATTTTATTTACTACTTTGTTTGCTGCATTTTATCAAAACACAAAAAAAAATAGTTGCTAGCTTTACTTTATTTATCGTCTTGCACTCTATATCAAAAACACAAAAAATTAGTTACTTGCATTTACTTTATCTAGTTTGCTTTATTTACTATTGCTAAAATGGCCACTCCCGAAAATACTAAGTTGTGTGACTTCACAACAACAAATAATAATGATTTCTTATGCACACCTATTGCTCCACCCGCTACTACGAGCAGAATTCTTTGAAATTAAACCCGCTTTACTGAATCTTGTTATGCGAGAGCAATTTTCTGGTGTTAGTTCTGATGATGCTGCTGCCCATCTCAATAATTTTGTTGAATTATGTGAAATGCAAAAGTATAAAGATGTAGATGGTGACATGATGACCCACAAGTATAGGGGATCGCAACAGTCTTCGCGGGAAGTAAAACCCAATTTATTGATTCGACACAAGGGGAGACAAAGAATACTTGAAAGCCTTAACAGCGGAGTTGTCAATTCAGTTCGCACTGGAAACAGACTTGCTCGCAAGAGTTTATCGAGTAGTAACGGTTTTATAGCAGTAGCAGTAGTGAAATAAC
>NC_061512.1:63109947-63266184 GCF_022539505.1 Lolium rigidum | reverse complement strand
TATACAAAAGAAGTGTTACCGGTGTCCTCCAAAGATGTGTGGAACCGGAAGAGGGAAAAGAGATGCTCGTGGAGATTCACCAAGGAGAATGTGGGCATCACGCTTCATCAAGGGCCCTGGTGGCAAAAGTGTTCTGGCATGGATTCTACTTGCCCACGGCACTGGAAAGCGCTGAGGATTTGGTACGTAAATGCAACGGGTGCCAGAGGTATGCCAAGCAAAACCATACCCCAGCATCCGGTTTCAAAACCATACCGTTAACTTGGACTTTCACTGTTTGGTGCCTTGACATGGTTGGCCCATTCAAAACTGCAAGGGGAAGCATGACCCACATCCTAGTAATGGTGGATAAATTCACCAAGTGGCTTGAAGTGAAACCTATCGCAAAATGTGATGGGCATACATCGGTGAAATTCTTGAAGGAAGTTATCTTGCGGTATGGATACCCGCATAGCATCATTACTAACAATGGAACAAACTTTGCTCAAGGAGAGTTCAAACGATTCTATGAGGATAACAACATCCGGTTGGATCTGTGTTCGGTGGCACACCCGCAAGGCAACGGCCAAGTGGAAAGAACCAATGCTTTCGTGCTTTCCGGTATCAAACCAAGGCTCATTGAACCACTTGAAAAGACACCGGGATGCTGGCTCGATTAGCTACCGTCAGTGCTGTGGAGCATAAGAACCACACCGAACCGGTCTACCGGATACACTCCATTCTTCATGGTTTATGGGGCGGAAGCCGTAATTCCAACCGACATTATTCATGACTCACCAAGGGTTCAACTCTATACCGAAGAAGAGGTAAAAGAGGCCCGAGAAAACTATGTGGACCTGCTCGAGGAAGCAAGAGAGCTGGCTTTGGCAAGAACAGCCATATACTAGCAGAACCTCAGGCGCTATCATAGCCGGAAGGTTAGCCCGAGAGTGTTCCGGGAAGGGGACCTAGTGCTACGCTTAGTGCAGCGCACTGAGGGGCGCCACAAACTCTCACCTCCGTGGGAAGGACCTTTCATTGTGAGCAAGGCTCTGCACAATGATGCCTACTACTTGGTCGATGCACAGGAAGCAAAGAAGGGAAAGGCGGACAGGTCAGAAGAGGAGACCAAGCGCCCATGGAACATAGCTTTGCTGTGTCCTTTCTATTCCTGAAGAAGTGTTGTAAGGAGTTCCTTTTTGTACCTTATTTGCTATGAATAAAATATGCTGGCACCTCGAATGAATCTCGGGGACTGCCTCTACCAAAGTTGCATGCAATGTGTTTATTTTTTCAGTATACCGGTTGCTTGTTAGACATTTTCTTTTTCCGGTATAGTAGCGTGCTAAACCTACCGGAGTCTTCGACTTTGCTGCTGTCTGAAACCCGGCTTCATGGCAAGCAAGATGAACCGGAAGGACCTAAGCACGCGAAAAACGCAAAGAGAGGTTGAAAACAAGCGATCCGAAGAAAACTCGGCTAACCCCGGTTGTACCGGTTTTTTGTGAAAAATTTCAAATTATTTCTAAATTCAAGAAAGTGCTTGCTTGGCAAAAGAATTTTGTGACTCATACGACAAAAAACCCAGAGAGGTAGGCAGAGCCAAAGCAAAAGAACCAAGTGTGCATCAGATTGGATGAGGAAACAATTCTGGAATCTTCACAGTGCAAGATCAAAGCAAAAACAGTAAAGGCAAGTTGCTAAAATAGCACACCAACATAACTTGATAATTTACCGGTATCAAAGACACCAACATGATGCAGTGTAGCACAACCAAAAGAACTGCTAAGTATTATCTTACATCAGATACCCCGGCATACCGGGGTAGAATTTAACCGACATTGTTTTAAGATACCAGGTATGACAAACACAATGAGAATTTTCAAGCAAAAGGAGGCTGGGGGCCAGCAGCGGAAACTTCCGGAACTTGCTCTGGAGGGGCGTCACCTTCCTCAGCATCCTCCTCCTCATCTTCGCCGGAACCCTCTTCCTCGTCGTCGGTGACTTCGTCTTTGAGGTCCACGGGAGGAGGGATGAAGGCGTGGAGGCGGGCAAATTCAGCGACCCGGTAGGCGCGATCCTGGCGCTTGGCCTTAAGGACCGGATCCTTGTCGGTAGGAGCATCGCCATGAAGGCTGTGGAGGGCGTTGAGGTCCAAGTCCTCGTACCAAGAGCAGGCAACGCGAAGCGCTGCGTCAGCTCCGGCACGGGCTGATGAGCACTTCCATTCCCGAAACCTTCTGCAGGCGTCCTTGAGGCGATCAGAAAGGATCGTCAAGTTTGCCGGAACGGCTTCCCCAGGCCACAACACCTTGAAGATCTGCATGGCCCTATCTGGCAGGTCAACCAGATGTCGGTCCACAACCCTCATATGCTGGATCCGGGCGGCAATGATGCGTGTAATTGACACGTCCGTTGGGAACCCCAAGAGGAAGGTGTGATGCGCACAGCGGCAAGTTTCCCTCAGTTAGAAACCAAGGTTTAATCGAACCAGTAGGAGTCAAGAAGCACGTTGAAGGTTGATGGCGGCGGGATGTAGTGCGGCGCAACACCGGAGATTCCGGCGCCAACGTGGAACCTGCACAACACAACCAAAGTACTTTGCCCCAACGAAACAGCTGAGGTTGTCAATCTCACCGGCTTGTCTGTAACAAAGGGTTAACCGTATTGTGTGGAAGATGATTGTTTGCAAGAAAACAAGTAAAGAACAAGTATTGCGACAGATTTGTATTTCGAGTATAAAAGAATGGACCGGGGTCCACAGTTCACTAGAGGTGTCTCTCCCATAAGATAAAAGCATGTTGGGTGAACAAATTACAGTCGGGCAATTGACAAATAGAGAGGGCATAACAATGCACATACATGTCATGATAAGTACAGTGAGATTTAATTGGGCATTACGACAAAGTACATAGACCGCCATCCAACTGCATCTATGCCTAAAAAGTCCACCTTCAGATTATCATCCGAACCCCTTCCAGTATTAAGTTGCAAAGCAACAGACAATTGCATTAAGTATGGTGCGTAATGTAATCAACAACTACATCCTTAGACATAGCATCAATGTTTTATCCCTAGTGGCAACAAGCACAACATAACCTTAGAACTTTCATCCACTGTCCTAGGTATCAATGCGGGCATGAACCCACTATCGAGCATAAATACTCCCTCTTGGAGTTACTAGCATCAACTTGGCCAGAGCCTCTACTAATAACGGAGAGCATGCAAGATCATAAACAACACATAGGTAATAACTTGATAATTAACATAACATGGTATTCTCTATCCATCGGATCCCGACAAACACAACATATAGCATTACGGATAGATGATCTTGATCATGTTAGGCAGCTCACAAGATCCAACAATGAAGCACAATGAGGAGAAGACAACCATCTAGCTACTGCTATGGACCCATAGTCCAGGGGTGAACTACTCACTCATCACTCCGGAGGCGACCATGGCGGTGAAGAGTCCTCCGGGAGATGAATCCCCTCTCCGGCAGGGTGCCGGAGGAGATCTCCGGAATCCCCCGATATGGGATTGGCGGCGGCGGCGTCTCCGGAAGGTTTTCCGTATCGTGGTTCTTCGTACTCGGGGTTTTCGCGACGGAGGCTTTAAGTAGGCGGAAGGGCAACGTGGGGGCCACACGAGGGCCCCACACCATAGGTCGGCGCGGCCGGGGCACGGGCCGCGCCGCCCTATGGTGGCGGCGCCTCGTGGCCCCACTTCGACTCCTCTTCGGTCTTCTGGAAGCTTCGTGGCAAAATAGGACCCTGTGCGTTGATTTCGTCCAATTCCGAGAATATTTCGTTACTAGGATTTCTAAAACCAAAAACAGCAGAAAACAACAACTGGCTCTTCAGCATCTTGTTAATAGGTTAGTTCCAGAAAATGCACGAATATGACATAAAGTGTGCATAAAACATGTAGATATCATCAATAATGTGGCATGGAACATAAGAAATTATCGATACGTCGGAGACGTATCAGGCAAGCGCGAACAGATGGTCATAAGCGTCCCAGGGCGCATCCGGAGTGCTCAGAGATTGCTCAGCCCTACGCTCTGCTACCTTCTTGAACGCGTGCGGCTGTGAGTCCGGGAAAAACCCTGCAAGGAAAGAGAGAAGAAAAGATAAGGACATACAACCGGAAAACATAAGCTTATAAGCAAAGGGGAAAGAAAAATAACTTACTGAGGGCCAGCGCATCGGCCTGAATGACCAACCGGTCATACTCAGCCTGTCCGTGGTAAGGGCGGTGATCCGGGCTTGCGCCTCTTTCTGCAACCGGGTCTCCTCCTCCAGCTCCTTCCGCGGTTGGCTGCTGGCGTCAGTGAAGTCCTTCAAGGACTCATCAAGCTTGGCCTCAGCAGCAGCCTGGGCCTCCTTCAGCTCCCGATCATGCCGGAGTTCAGCCTGCATGAGCTGATCCTTAAGCGCAGCGGAGATGGTCTCCTGAGCGTCCAGGGCCTTGCGGTGCTCCAGGACAAGCTGCTCCTTTTCGGCTGTCATCCGGAAGAAGGAACGATTAACAAAAAGAATCCGGTAGGTTCAAAGGATGCAAGACAAACGAGAAAGAAAAGAGTACCTTTGAGCGCCGAGAGCTGGGCGGTGAGGTCCTCGAAGGAGGCTTCCAGAAGGGCAGCTGTGGAAAAAACTCACCTTGGCACTTGCTGTGGGCCTCGGAAAGGAACCGGTGCTCCCACAGAAGCTCCTCGAAGAGCTCCTTCCGGCTGTCCAGCATGCCCTGTCCAAAGGAAAGATTCAGGTAAGGCTATGCCGGCAATCAAAAAAGTTTCGCGCTAAGAGCTACGTGCTTAACCCGAAACTCGGGGACTGGCTATGCCCGTTTTTTGTGTTTCTAAAGAAGTTTCGCGCTAAGAACTGCGCTCTCAACCCAAAACTCGAGGACTGGCTATGCCGGTTTTTTGTGTTCCAAAAGAAGTTTCCCACTAAGAACTGCGCTCTCAACCCGAAACTCGGGGACTGGCTATGCCGGTTTCTTATGTTTCTACGGAAGTTTCGCGCTAAGTACTACGTACTCAACCCGAAACTCGGGGACTGGGAGGATATACTTATAAGCTGGAAGATTGAAAACCGGCATTGTTGAAAGGGGAAAAAGTTTTGGAGGTGGAACTTACCACCACGTTGCCGCTAACGTCGTGCCACGCAAGGTCAAACTCCTTGACAGCGCGTTTAAGCCGGCTCATGTGTTGGGCCGAGCTCCGCGGGCCGGAAGGGTCAGCAATCCGTAGCTTCTCCTTGCTCAAGCTGCGAGTGGCCAGGGACAGGTCCGCCAGGTTCCACTTTTCGGCGTACGCCTGCAGCGGGCCCAGGCTGATCTCGTCGCGGGTGAGCTCAGTGATCCGGCCCAGCTGAGCTGAAGCCTTTTCACTGGCTGTAACGGCGGCGCGGCCGGCATGAAGAACCAGCGACTGCGAGCCGGAGGAAGGGGCAGTTGCCACCGTGACCACCGCAGCAAGTTGCTGGGCGGTGAGCTTGGCACCCACCGGTTGAGGTGGCTTGGCAGCGGCTAGCTTGCCGGTAGGAGCAGCCATCATGGATGCTGGCGCGTCCTTGGATGGCGCAGGAGCTTCCGGTGCTTCCTTTGCCGGTGGTGAGCTTGCCGGCGCGGAGGTTTCCGGCACGGTCTTGGAGGGGGAGGTAGAGGCCTTCTTCTTCTTCTTCTTCTTGGGCATCGATGGAACCGGAGGTTCCGCCCGGATGGGTTCTTCGGTGCCGGTGCCGATGTTGCTGGCGCCGGTGTCTTCAGCTTCTGGAGGGTAAAAGAAATCCTCCTCTGCGCGGTGATGAGAAATATCTGGGGCCGCGCGCCCTGCACTTGTAGTGCCTCCCAGAGGGGAGGCTGAAGATTTGCCGGCACCAGATGGTACCGGACTTGCTTGAGGAGGAGGTGAGGTCCTGGCAGCATCCTCGGATGCTTCCGGCCTCATGCCCGTGGCGCTCCTAGTAAGGCTAAGGGCAGGCCTAAAAAAGAAAAAGGAAAAAGGAAAAGGAGAGAGTTAGAAAAAGCAACCGGACGAAGAAAGTCACAGGCGAAAGACAAAGGAAAAGAAAATCCGGAAGCTTACCCGGTAGCGACTGGAAGTTGCTTCCGGTACCGCTTCGTGGTGTAGGGCTTGCTGCCGTCCTTTCGGGAGCGCTTGTCGGGTGGAGCCTCGCTGGAGCCGACCTCGGGGGCCGGTGCCTTGTTCTTCTGGCCCCGAGAGGTTAGGTTGTCCAGGAACTCCTGGCCAACCTCGGCCTGCAGCGGGGTAGCGCTCCACAACCTGAGGGTTGGCGCGGGCTGAGTGGAGATCTACAGAGAGACAACATAAAAGAAAGCGGATGAGTAAAATACCTCAAGGATGGTGATTTCGTCATCAGAATCGGAATCAATGATTGAAGAGTTACCGGGGTGCTCGGTATGCGTCGGTCCCATCTTGTGTTTGCCCTTGACGTAGGGGTCAGCGTCACAATCGTCCCGGAAAATCCGGTCGGGAGTGAAAGATGTCGGCTCCTCCTGGCGGATCCGGCAGAAGTTCTGAATGACAAAGAAAACATATTAGCACAAAATACTCGAAGTCATGCCGGTAAAAGGTTTCCGAAGATCCCGAGGTCTTACTCGTCGCGGAGGAGAGTTGTTGCGGCTGTAAGGGGCCAACCCGTACTTCCCGCTGGAACTCAGCGGGTTTTGACAAATCTGCTTGGCCTTAAGGACCAAGTAAGTGGAGCTCAAGCGGTGAGTTGTGATCCTAGTCGGGTCAATTGGTCCCGACATTTGGCTGAACTTGTGGGCGCGCCGCTGGAGGGGCAGCACCCGGCGCGTGAGAAAAGCCCGGACCAAATCTTCCGTGCAGAGGTTGGTCTCCTTCTTGTTGGTGTCGATGAAGCCGGCTATCCGGATGGACTCCTTGTCATCCTTGGGGTAGTGGAGCCAGTTCATCATGGAGGGCGGCCCGGGAACATATGCCGGAAGATTGATGAAATCTTCCGGGCCGCCGTTCCGGACATAGAAGAAGGTCCTCTGCCAGGTCCGGACAGAGTCCAGGCCGGAGAGTTTGTAGAAAATGCTTCCGAGGAGGGGAGACAAGATGCAACCCCCGCACCGGACAAAAGGTTTGGGTTGAGGAAGTTTTCTATCTTGGATAGAATTCTTCCGGAGATAGTAAAAGAAAGAGAAGTTGTCGACGGTAGGAGTGATACCGGTGTATCCCTCCATGAAAGTGGCGAAGGAAGAATGGTAAAAGATCGAGTTGCCCGGAAGATGGTGGGGCTGAAGCTCGTAGAAGTTAAGGAAACGCCGAAAGAAGTCCGACGCTGGAAGGCCAAAGCCGCACTCAAAATGAGCGGCGAAGACCACGTACTCGCCCGGCTGAGGCTCGGGCTGGCGCTCCTTGCCGGGGATGTGGCACCACACCTCCTCCGGAATCCTCCGGGAGCGGTAGAGCCAATCTATCTCCGCTTGGGTCACGTCGGAGCCCATCCAGGCCCCGCGTGTGTAGGAGTCCAAATCTACACCGGAGCCCTGGCTTGAGCTGCCGGCTTCTCCTTGGTTACCGGTAGCTTGAGTTGAGCTACCGGTACCTGCTTCGCTCTGGGCAAGGTCTGCCTCGAGCCCGTCAGAGGGACGTTCGACCGACGTTTCTTCTCCGGAAGATGATGTGGGGATCACGGTATGATGACTACCGGCAGCGGAATCCGTTAGGTACTCCTCGGAAGATATTTTCCGACAAAGTTCAAGATCTAGCTAAAAACAGTTTTCCCCGGATCTAGCCTTGCGCAAAGATCTACAAGTAAGAGAAAAAGCAGAAGAAAAGGAAAGATAAATAAACTACCGGCCCAGAAGCAATGCGGTGAAGAGGGAAAGGACCAGTAAGTTCGCGAGGCTAACCTGAAGCGGCGGAGAACGGTGAAGACGCCGACCGCCGGAGTTGGGCAAGCTTGCAGATGATGGCGAATGGAAGTAAGGAAGAAGAGAGTGTCGCGGCGGCGCTCAGGGCAGAAGGTCCGAGGAGGCGATGAGAGATCTCAACAGGACAGGGGCCCGCGGAGCTTCTTCAGCAGTTCGTCGGTGAAGAGATCTTCGGCGGCAAACGGCGGCGAAGGAGCGCAAAGGGCAGTGGCTCTGAGTGCGCTGGAACTGGGCGCATGTGGGGAAGGCGAAGATGTGGAACCGTCGTGCTCTTAAATAGGGGGTGGTGTTCGTGGGCCGGCAACTGCTGGGCCGCGACGCTTCACCTCGTGGGCTGCCACGTGGCCCAAAGATACACGCGTGAAAAATAGGATGCCACAGGGAGGCCACACGGATCCGGAACGGCAGCGAGGATCCGGTGCGGCACATTTAATGCGAGCGCAGAAGCCGAAGGGAAGTGACCCCTGACGCAGTGGTGCGCCATTGCTATTTGGCTTAGCAGTGGCGCACCAGGTAGTGCGCCACTACTAGCTTCATGGTGCGCCACTCCTAAATGTCTGAGGTGCGCCACTAGACAGAAACAAGGTGCGCCACTACTAAAATTTGAAATTTCTAGATCTGGATCTGGATCTGGCACATTTTGTTTCGAATTTTTTTGGCTCGTTATTTTTCTCGTTCTTCTTGCTAGAATTATTTGTGCAATGTTCATTCTCATGTTTCTTAGCCAAGCCGCCGGTGAGGATGGATGAGAGAGGTAGGAGATGTGAAGAGAGGTGACGAGATGGATGATGTAGGAGAGGATGAACAAGAGGACGAGGGCCAGATGTAATGGAGGCCAGAGGGTCGCCGGAGGGTCGTCGGAGGGTCGTCGGAGGGTCGTTGTAGGGTCGTCGGAGAGTAACGTCACCGGAGGTCACCATAGTTGAGGAGCTCGCCGGAAAGTAAGGTCACCGGAGGTCGCCGGAGTGAAAGGAGAAGTAGAAGAAAAGGATGAAAGAGAGGAGGAGAGGAGAGGAGGAGAGCAGGAGGAGGAGAGGAGAATGAGAGCAGGAGAATGTGTGAAGGAGGAGGGAGGAGGGAGGAGGGGGTAAGTGGCTGGCTCCTCCCATTTTGAATCCCATTTTGAAATTCGTGGGCGGGAAGCTTAGAAGTGGCGCACCAAGGCATGGGTGCGCCACCGGTAATTTTTTCTATTTTTTGCCCAAAATCTAAAACCTGAAAAAAGTCCTGTTTCTGTTTTGAATTTGACGAATCCATTTTTTCTCTAAACGGACGTAGGCCGTTGAATTCGGATAGGAAATTTCGCGTAGATAGATTTTGATATAAAAAAGTTTTTCATCGGAGGTCGTATGCAACCAGAAATCCCGTTTTACCGAAAGATGACGCCATTTTGCATAATATATCGACTTCATTTTTTCAAAATTTCATTAAACCTAGATTACATAATACATGGGCAGTTCAATGGATTTTATTTTTTCAAATTTCTATCTATTTCTTTTATTTTTTGCAAACCCGAAAAGGCGATCCACGGGGGGGGTGGAAATGTTTGGGCACCACTTAGCAGTGGCGCACCAAGCATGGTGCGCCACTACTAAGTGATGCCCAAACATGTCCATCATCCCCTCCCCCCATAGAAATGGCGCACCATGTAGAGGTGCGCCACTGCTACAGAAAATAGCAGTGGCGCACCTCTGCACAGTGCGCCATTACTATGTATAAGGCTGGGTCAAACCCATGGTCAAACTTAGTGGTGGCGCACCACAGAAGAGGTGCGCCACTACTACATTTTTTATAGTGGCCCACCACTTTCCGGTGCGCCACTGCTAAGTAGTAGTGGCGCACTGCCCTCCTGGTGCGCCACTAACACCCATCTTACGGCTAGGCCTTTTCCTAGTAGTGAGATACGCATGTACAAAAACCTGTAACCTTGTTCGATCATGGAATAGAGAGATCCAGAGTTGAGTTAGTTCTTGTGTTCTTCTTCTTCTACCTCTGGCCAAGGCCTAGTTCATCAGGAGAGCATCCGGAATTCATCCCCGTATAACCAAAACCCTCACCCGAATCATCTAGCGCACATTCGGCCCCAACTTAAGCCATCCCATGGCATCTGTCTATTCACCACGACGACATAGGCACAAGATATATATATATATATATATATATATATATATATATATATATATATATATATATATATATGAGCAACAAGTGATAGCAAGATATAATAGATACTTCAAGCTCGATGGCTATCACAAGGAAAGTAAGCTCGGGTATAGAAATAACCGAGGCACGCGGAGACGAAGATGTATTCCCGTGTTCCCTTCCTTTGCAAGGAGGTACGTCACGTTTGGAGAGGTGGAGGTCCCACGAATGATTCCCCAACGCCACGAAGGCTCACCTTCTTCTCCGAGCCAAACCCACGAAGGATAATGGCCCTTTCCTTATGGTTAGCTTTTCCTCCACTCCGGAGATGGCAAGCACCAAAACCACTTCACAAGCTCCATGAAGGAGAAGCCCGGGCCTCTTCACAATCTTCTTTGAAGAGATCACCGGAGCACTAACCGCCAAGCCAACTAGGAGGTCTCCCTCCAAGAGTAACAAGCTCACGGTCTCTCACTCGAACTAATCGTGGTGGAGAGCTCAGCACTATGCAATGATGCAAAGCAAGAACACTAGAGGTGTTCAAATCCTCCACACTCAAATCCCACCAAAGCAACAAATGCTAGGATGTGATTAGAGAGGAAGAACAAAGCGGAAATCAACAAATGACTCCAAGATCTAGATCCAAAGGGTTCCCCTCACTTAGAGGAGAGATGGATTGGTGGGGATTGTAGATCTAGATCTCCTCTCTTAGATCCCTCAAGAATGAGCAAGAATCATGGGGGGAATCAAGAGAGAGGGCAAGTTCTTCAAAGTCAACAATGGAGGGGAGAGAGTGGAAGAACTTGTTTAGCCCAAGGTGGAAGAAGGGCTATTTATAGCCCAAGAGAAAATATAACCGTTGGGGAAAAGTTGGGCTGAGTAAGCAAGATGAATAAAGGTGAAAGCACTGTTCAAAGAGATTTTTAGAACTCCCATTTTGCAGAAGAATCTAACAAACTGATCTGTAAAAAATGTAATTAGCAGTTAGAGAAGTAACTGAATGAGGAAGAAACCAAACACAGTAACCATTTTCCTTTTGTATTCACCCAAAATATACTTGAAACTTGGCCAAAAGGCTTCTTTCATTATTTAGATATTGCAGAGAAGTTCACCAAATCTCTTTTCAGAGTTGACCAGCAAAAATTCTTCCTCAAGTCATAGTTAGTCCCCTTCTTCCAATCCAAGTGTTCCGACCCAGGCTGCAACACCCAGCTGGACACGGGGGGTAATTTCGTGGTTAAACTCCTTCTCTCGGTCCAAATGCTCCGACCCGGGCCGCAACACCCAGCTGAGCACAGGAATGTTAAATGAACATCTCATTTTAAAGAGCTGTTAGTGCAATGAGTTAGCGTCCATTCCCATCAGTCTGAATGCTCCGACCAGGGCCGCAACACCCAGCTGGGTTCAAGACTGTTTTTTTTTGTTAGCTGGGAACAACCAAGATCGTCACTAAAGCATCCCCTCGGTCTCAGTGTTCCGACCAGGGCCGCAGCACCAAGCTGGGTTCAGATTCAGCTGACTCTAAGGCAAAAACCAATGAAATTCCACGGCATCTTTTGAACAAATTGTTCACCAATGTTCAGGTGCTTTTCATTAGGTAATTGGAAGAAAGTCACTAGCAGTAACAGCTTAGGATGCATAGTAAAGAATCATTCAGCATCAAACCAAGAAAATTGGTCAACTAGGCTTGGATAGTGCAATACTGGAGCCATGCAATGGAGCAAGGATTTAGGGCACATAGTTTTTCTTTAGTGATTATACACAATCTTCCCCAAACTCAGTAATTGAAAAAGCTAGGTGACTTGGGTGTGGAATAGCTCACCGGGCATTTGCATGAAATTTCCCAATTAATGACTCCTCCTCCTTGTCCTTGTTGTGCCTGCTGTCTCAATTAACCTATCTGTAGGGCAAACGGCCAAAACTTGGAAGCCGAAAATGGATTATGTAAATAAGAAAAATTAACGAAAAGCGGAATATAAATTATATAAATTTGACAAAGGATATATAACTATATCACAGGTTGCCTCCTGTGCAGCGCTTCTTTATGGTCGTAAGCTGGACCGTTGGCGAAGCTCGTCATGCAGGAGGGGGTTGTGGAGACCCTGGGTTCCCATTCCCATTTTCTCCTTCTTCTTCGTCTTCAGATTCTTCCTCAACCATCAGCATGCTATCACCTGGTATATAGTGCTTGAGTCTTTGTCCATTTACTAGGAACCTTCCGTGGGAAGTGCTCTGTACTTCTATTGCTCCATTATCCATCACTCTTTTGACTGTGCAAGGCCCATACCAACGGGATTTGAATTTGCCAGGGAAAAGGTGAAACTTAGAATCATAAACCAGGACTAGCTCTCCTTGCCGGAATTGCCTCCTAAGGATTTGCTTGTCATGGACTCACTTTTGCTTCTCCTTGTAGATTCTTGAACTCTCATATGCATCAAGTCTCAGCTCATCCAACTAACATAGCTGCAGCTTCCTCATTTTCCCAGCCCTTTTTAGGTCCATGTTCAGTTTCCTTATAGCCCAATCTGCCTTGTGTTCAAGTTCCACAGGCAAATGACATGCTTTCCCATAAACTAATCTGAAAGGGGACATGCCAATAGGGGTTTTGAATGTAGTCCTGTAGGCCCATAAAGCATCATGGAGTCGAGCTGGCCAATCAGTTCTTGCAACTGACACTGTCTTTTCCAAGATTTGTTTGATCTCTCTATTGGACAGCTCCACTTGTCCATTAGCTTGTGGGTGGTATGGTGTAGTCACTCTGTGATCATGCACACCATATTTAGCAAGCCGAGTTTCAAACTGACTGTTGTTAAAGTGTGTTCCACCATCACTGATAACAACACGAGGAACTCCAAATCTGGGGAAGATTACTTGCTTGAATAGTTCACACACTGATTTGGCGTCAGCATTGATAGTGGGGACTGCTTCTACCCATTTGGACACGTAGTCAACTGCCACCAAGATGAACTTGTATCCCTTGGAAGGAGGTAATGGGCCAACAAAGTCAATCCCCCAGACGTCAAATAACTCTACCTCAAGAATGCCCTTCTGTGGCATTTCATGTCGTCTGCCAATTTTACCCGTTCTCTGGCAAGGATCACACATCTGAATCTAGTGGTAGATATCTTTGAACATACTGGGCCAATAGAATCCAGCTTGCAGGACTTTAGCTTGAGTTTTTGATGTGCTAGCATGGCCACCATATGGGGAGGAATGACAGTGATTTATTACCTGCTTGATCTCTTCATCGGGCACACATTTCCGAATGATTCCGTCAGCACAGTGTTTGAACAGGAATGGTTCATCCCAGTAGTAGCGTTTAGCGTCATGGATCAGCTTCTTTATCTGTTGGTAAGTGGTATCGGGAGGATAAATCTTACAGACCAGGTAGTTCACTAGGTCTGCATACCAAGGGGATTTCCTTGAAGATTCAGAGATTTGCAGCAACTGTTCTCCTGGCATATAGTCATGAATTTCCATTTGCTCAGGCATTATGTCAGGTAGTCTAGACAAGTGATCGGCCACGAGGTTTTCTGCCCCACTTTTGTCCTTAATTTCAATATCAAATTCCTGAAGCATAAGGATCCACCGAATGAGCCTAGGCTTGGCATCCTTTTTGCTCATCAAGTGTCTGATGGCTGCATGGTCAGTATACACTGTGCACTTGTTGCCTACTAAATATGGCCTGAACTTGTCAAAAGCATAGATGATCGCCAATAGCTCCTTTTCTGTTGTGGTGTATTTGACTTGAGCATCATTCAGTGTCTTGCTGGCATAATATATTACATGAGTTTCCTTGCCCTTCCTCTGTCCTAGAACTGCTCCAACCGAGAAATCACTAGCATCACACATGAGTTCGAATGGGGTAGTCCAATCAGGTGGTTGTACCACTGGAGCTGATATCAAAGCCTTCTTCAACCATTCAAAGGCTTGCATACAATTCTCAAAGAGGAAGAGAACATCATTGTTGAGCAGGTTTGTCAATGGTTTAGCAATTTTGGAGAAATCCTTGATGAATCTCCTATAGAATCCAGCATGGCCCAGGAAGCTCCTTATACCCTTGACATTGGTTGGAGGAGGCAGTCTAGCAATAACTTCCACTTTTGACTTATCTACCTCAATCCCTTTACCAGATATCAAGTGACCAAGGACAATACCTTCATTAACAAGGAAGTGGCATTTTTCCCAGTTCAGCACCAGGTTATGCTGAGAACATCTTTCTAATACCAATTCCAAGTTATTCAAGCATTCTTCGAAACTATGGCCATACACAGTGAAGTCGTCCATAAACACTTCCATTTTGCTTTCAATTAAGTCTGAGAAGATGGAGAGCATGCACCGCTGAAAGGTGCCAGGGGCATTACATAACCCGAAAGGTAGTCTCTTGTAGGCAAAGGTTCCATAGGGACAGGTGAAGGTGGTTTTTTCTTGGTCCTTAGGGTGTATAGGAATTTGCAAGAATCCGGAGTACCCATCAAGGTAGCAGAAGTATTTATGGCCTGCTAGTCTCTCCAACATCTGATCAATGAATGGTAGGGGAAAGTGGTCCTTCCTGGTTGCTTTGTTCAACTTCCTATAATCAGTGACTAATCTCCATTTAGCAATTTTCTTGGCTGGAGTATCTTGTTCAGTAGCTATTTCCTCTAGGGTGATGCCACTCTTCTTGGGTACTACATGCACTGGGCTCACCCATTCACTATCAGAGATAGGATAGATTATATCTGCTCCTAGCAGTTTTAGTACCTCTTTCTTCGAGACTTCATGCATTTGAGGATTTAGTCTGCGCTGATGCTCTCTGACAGGGATGCTTCCTTCCTCCAAGTAGATCCGATGGGTACAAATCGAAGGATCAATACCTATCATATCCTCAATTGCATAACCAATTATTTTCCTATGCTTTCTGAGTAGATGTAGCAGGGCCTCATTTTGCTCAGCATTCAGTAGTGAACTCACAATGACTGGGCTTCTTTCATCACTGTCTAGAAACTGATACTTGACATGGTCAGGCAAGGGTTTAAGTTCGACCTTCTTGGCTTTGAGTTTGATACGTCCCAAACGTATCTATAATTTCTTATGTTCCATGCTACTTTTATGATGATACTCACATGTTTTATACACATTATATGTCATATTTATGCATTTTCCGGCACTAACCTATTGACGAGATGCCGAAGAGCCAGTTGTTGTTTTCTGCTGTTTTTGGTTTCAGAAATCCTAGTAAGGAAATATTCTCGGAATTGGATGAAATCAACGCCCAGGGGCTTATTTTTCCATGAAGCTTCCAGAAGACCGAGGGAGATACGAAGTGGGGCCACGGGGAGCCGCCACACTAGGGCGGCGCGGCCTAGAGGGGGCCCACGCGGCCCTAGCGTGTGGGGCCCCCGTGACGCCTCCTGACCTGCCCTTCCGCCTACTTAAAGCCTTCGTCGCGAATACCCCAGTACCGAGAGCCACGATACGGAAAACCTTACTGAGACGCCGCCGCCGCCAATCCCATCTCGGGGGATTCGGGAGATCGCCTCCGGCACCCTGCCGGAGAGGGGAATCATCTCCCGGAGGTCTCTTCATCGCCATGATCGCCTCCGGATCGATGTGTGAGTAGTCCACCCCTGGACTATGGGACCATAGCAGTAGCTAGATGGTTGTCTTCTCCTCATTGTGCTATCATGTTAGATCTTGTGAGCTGCCTATCATGATCAAGATCTTCTATTTGTAATGCTACATGTTGTGTTTGTTGGGATTCGATGAATATTCAATACTATGTCAAGTTGATTATCAATCTATCATATATGTTGTTTATGTTCTTGCATGCTCTCCGTTGCTAGTAGAGGCTCTGGCCAAGTTGATACTTGTGACTCCAAGAGGGAGTATTTATGCTCGATAGTGGGTTCATGCCTCCATTAAATGCGGGACGATGACGTGAAAGTTCTAAGGTTGTGGATGTGATGTTGCCACTAGGGATAAAACATCAATGCTTTGTCTAAGGATATTTGTGTTGATTACATTACGCACCATACTTAATGCAATTGTCTGTTGTTTGCAACTTAATACTGGAAGGGGTTCGGATGATAACCTGAAGGTGGACTTTTTAGGCATAGATGCATGCTGGATAGCCGTCTATGTACTTTGTCGTAATGCCCTGATTTAAATCTCATAGTACTCATCATGATATATGTATGTGCATTGTTATGCCTTCTTTATTTGTCAATTGCCCAACTGTAATTCGATCACCCAACATGCTATTTATCTTATGGGAGAGACACCACTAGTGAACTGTGGACCCTAGTCCATTCTTTACATCTGAAATACAATCTACTGCAATTGTTCTTTACTGTTCTTCGCAAACAATCATCATCATCCACACTATACATCTAATCCTTTGTTTACAGCAAGAAGGTGAGATTGACAACCTCACTGTTACGTTGGGGCAAAGTACTTTGATTGTGTTGTTCAGGTTCCACGTTGGCGCCGGAATCCCTGGTGTTGCGCCGCACTACACTCCGTCACCAACGACCTTCACGTGATCCTTGACTCCTACTGGTTCGATAAACCTTGGTTTCTTACTGAGGGAAACTTGCTGCTACACGCATCACACCTTCCACTTGGGGTTCCCAACGGGCGTGTGCTTTACGCGTATCAAGCTAAATTTCTGGCGCCGTTGCCGGGGAGATCAAGACACGCTGCAAGGGGAGTCTCCCACATCCAATCTCTTTACTTTGTTTTTGTCTTGCTTTACTTTATTTTATTTACTGCTTTGTTTTCTCTTATATCAAAAACACAAAAAAATTAGTTGCTAGTTTTGCTTTATTTACTGTCTTGTTCTCTATATTGAAAACACAAAAATTAGTTACTTGCATTTACTTTATTTAGTTTGCTTTATTTACTACTGCTAAAATGGGTACTGTTGAGAATACTAAGTTGTGTGACTTTACTAGCACAAATAATAATGATTTCTTATGCACACCTATTGCTCCACCTGCTACTACAGCAGAATTCTTTGAAATTAAACCTGCTTTACTAAATCTTGTTATGAGAGAGCAATTTTCTGGTGTTAGTTCTGATGATGCTGCTGCCCATCTTAATAATTTTGTTGAACTATGTGAAATGCAAAAGTATAAGGATGTAGATGGTGACATTATAAAATTAAAATTGTTTCCTTTCTCCTTAAGAGGAAGAGCTAAAGATTGGTTGCTATCTTTGCCTAGAAATAGTATTGATTCATGGACTAAATGTAAGGATGCTTTTATTGGTAGATATTATCCTCCCGCTAAAATTATATCTTTGAGAAGTAGCATAATGAATTTTAAGCAATTATATAATGAACATGTTGCTCAAGCATGGGAGAGAATGAAATCTTTGGTGAAGAATTGCCCTACCCATGGACTAACTACTTGGATGATCATCCAAACCTTTTATGCAGGATTGAATTTTTCTTCGCGAAACCTATTGGATTCAGCTGCTGGAGGTACCTTTATGTCCATCACTTTGGGGGTGGCAACAAAGCTTCTTGATGATATGATGATAAATTACTCTGAATGGCACACGGAAAGAGCTCCACAAGGTAAGAAGGTAAATTTTGTTGAAGAAACCTCCTCCTTGAGTGATAAGATTGATGCTATTATGTCTATGCTTGTGAATGGTAGATCTAATGTTGATCCTAATAATGTTCCTTTAGCTTCATTGGTTGCCCAAGAAGAACATGTTGATGTGAATCTATTATATATTAAAGGTAAATTACGGGCTCACCAGAAATTAGAGAAATCGCTAGAAAATCCCACAAAAATCAGAAACATCCGACCATCTATTTAATTACTTAGTTTATAGCAACCAATGGATCTTAAATATAGTTTAGAATTAAAACTAGAAGAAAATTACCCACCAATGCCCTCCACAAGTTTTATCTTGCATCAATTCAAGCCATCGTTCCTCAGCGCTGTCGGCCGGCCGGCCGGCAAACCTCCAGCAAGTATATGCACTCATGAAGCAATCTAGCGTGGTTCAGTAGGTCACCAGCGACACAGATCCCTCCGTATTTTCGGTGGTGCCGTGGCGATCTTGTATCAAACTAATCTAGCTTGCCTCAGGGATTAATGAATAGTCCAGTAAGGAACACGCACATCCCTGCAGGATCGATCGATGGATGAAATAGACCGCAACAAACACGCATTGCTGCGAGATCGATCGAGAAAGGTACGATCAAAAACTCACTTTGTAGAGCCAATCCAGAGCTAGGTATTATACGACTTCTGATTTTATTGGCTTATTCACATCATCTTTACCCTGTCGTCACCGGAAATTTGGACTGGCCGGCCGGTCGATCGATCAATGAAGCTGCCATGTGCGATGATGTTGAGAGCTAGCAGGATCAGCTGTATATGTGTGCGTATACATAGGAATACATTGGCAACTCATGCAGGATATACGGACATGCCAAAGGAGCAACTGCACAGGTCGTCGTCGAGGTGCAATGATCGGCTGAACTGGCCGGCCGGTCGATCGATCAAGCTACCATGTGCGACCATGGAGGGAGAGCTAGCACAATTCAGTTGTATACTTACGTATCTACTTGTATCAAACATATAATCCAAGGTTGGATTCTATTCTCACAAGTATATTTGCATAGAAGACTAGAGAGTACATTGCTAGCATCATGATGCAGGATTATTATCTTATTTTTTGCACAAGCTCTCTCAGCCCTGGTAATGGTAAGTGTATTTATGTTAGAGGTAAATTAAAAAAAATCTGGCCTTTCCATACATCATGCAGCTGGAGGAGTGAGAACTATTTGTGATGGCCATAAAACAACATGGAATCATTTTCTTTCACCATTATCTACTAAAATCATACTTTTTTTTCTCATCGCTGTTTAAAATTCAGTTGGACCTTATAACTTGTAGGAACAATTTCTGAAATTTCTTTTGGATGTTCAAACTTTCTTCTACTAAATTTCTCCGAAGGTAAAACTATTACTAGCAAGCCTAATACAAGGAGGACCTATAGGACCAAAGAGCAGAAGGGCATGATATGCTCATCTAGGATATTTTCCAAACTTAAATCCCTCAAACCTGCATAACTCATTTCTGCCGTACAAATTGTAACGTTTTATTCTGTGGAGCTACAATGTAATTAATTTTCATCACGGATTCCATGCAAGAATACTCATAATAAAAATGTACACTATTATAGAGTTTGCTTTCAGTCCAGTTGATTAAAAAAAGAAGGCGGAAAATATGTTCTTAAACAAAACATGGACCCAATTAATGAAAGTTTGTCCAAAATAATTAACTAGCCGTCATTTTGAATGTAAGGTAGACTTTAATACATAATCCAACTGAATCAGAATGTTCAAAAAGAATTATAGTTGTTCACTAATCTTATTCAATACTTTGCCGGCAACCAGTATGTGTACATCATTCGTGGCTTCTATTTATTTGAGCAAACCTGAAGACATTATTTAGGCCACTTATCCATGCTAACTTAGAAGTTGTACTGAATTATAATTGTCTCTCCATTCTCAATCATTACTCTTACTATTTTCCTATCTTATTCGCTAACTGCGAAATTGAAAGTCAATCCGTAGCCTTAACTCGATTTGAAAAACACTTCTCTTGAACCGAAAAATAATTATTGATCCTTTATTCTGAACAGATTTGGGACTATGTTACATAATTTCTTTCTTGGATATATAGAGCTACATTTGTTTCTTGGAATCACATTTTGTTGTCACGCACTAGCTGATATCATGGCGACTGCCTTAGGTATCTGATATCATGGCTGAAACTTCTTCTTGAAATGAACTGTGGTTTCTTTGTACCATTGCTATAAATTAAAATTAGAGAGGATGACTGAAACTATGTTCATTTCAATTCAGATAGTTTCACTAAATATTAATTGCCTTCATTTCTCTTGGTTACCAGGGGTACAGAACAAATATGCAGAGGCCTTCAAAATATGATGGGCAATGGAGACTGATAGTGGTAAATCAATACTCCCAACCGCATAACACATCTGCGCTCACACCAAAAGTCTTGCTATTTTCCGAGTGTGTGTGAGTCGACATTGCATTCGTAGGTTTATTCTATCTCAAGTATAACTTAATGAATAATAGCAGGTACTCAGTGTGCACACAGATTGTAGTAAGTCAATACTCCCAACCGAATAACAATTCTATACTTCCGCCAAAATCATGGTAATATATGAGTGTCTATTCCTCGACATTATGTATTCCTAGATTTATTGAAAGAAATTACCTTAATGAATTATATCGGTACTGAGTATTGACTTATTTTAAGATAAGTTGCTATGTTTTCAGTTTAAATGAAATAAATACATCAATATGTGTTGTATCATGTTTATGATGAAATTCTTTGTATTTAATAGAGAACAAGATTGTCTTTATTTTCATTGAACAATCTCTTCATTCAGATATATTTATAGAGTGAAATAATTGCTATTGAACATGTGCCTTCCATTTCACGGATATGAGATGGTATGTGTCCTGATCTCATAATTATGACTTTGAATCAATGATTCATGATTGAACAATTAACACTTGACATGTCTTATTTCTGTTTTCAGGTGACATTCGCACTAAGTAGATATAAGTTTGTATTTTCCTTCTTCTCGGAATTAAGCTTATGCAAATAAAATATATACCATTCCCTTTTTTGCACGGCTTGATTTAATTCATTTTGAATATCTATGTTTGTGATAATTTAGCATGAACAGGTGATGCCTGCCAGAATTGTTTCTTAAAACCTAACCTATCAAACACTTATTTACCATATGTTTATTAAATTATTGTGTTACATTCTTCACAAGAGTTAAGTGTGAACTATTCAGGTACGTCCTTTCGGAAATCCATTGCAGATACAGAAACTGGAAAATATAGGATGATCATGTAAGATCGTTTCTGCCATGACAATCTCAGTTTCCTATTTTATGTAATCCCCCATGCCTTTATAAATACGGCCAACAGACTCCGATATCCCATATGGAATGAGAGAATTCATATTAATATCATAAGATTTCTATGATGTATTTTGCGCTGGAGCTGCGGATCACATGAATAAGATGATCAAATTTCTAATTGGTTGCTTTTCTACAACCTAGCTTTGGTCTTTTGATTTCTGCCAATAAAGTAATCAACACATAATTATGTTCCATGTTTCTTTTTATGCCCATTTAGAAATAAATATAAAATATATTTCCTATAGTTGTCCAATCAAATATACATACAAAGTCATATTTCCATGGTTTGCATTTGACCGCTAATCATATTATATGTAGTTAAAAATTCAAATTGTAGTTTGAACTACAAATATAAAGAACACTACATATGTCGCCCGCGCATGTGCGCGGGCCACTATGCTAGTTTCATTAAAAGTAATAATTTCAACAACAATGCTTATAGGAATAATTCTGGTAACAACTATAGGCCATATCCTTCTGCTAATGGTAATGGTTATGGGAATTCTTATGGAAATTCTTACAACAATAATAGGAGTGTACCCCCTGGTCTTGAAGCCATGCTTAAAGAATTTATTAGTACACAAACTGCTTTTAACAAATCTGTTGAAGAAAAGCTTGATAAAATTGATATTCTTGCTTCTAAGGTTGATAGACTTGCCTCTGATGTTGATCTTTTAAAATTGAAAGTTATGCCTAATAAGGATAATGATAATAAAATTGTTACTACAGCAAATGCCATCCAAGTTCGAATTAATGAAAATATTAGATTGATGGTTGAATTGCATGCTAGGTGGGAAAGAGAAGAAAATGGAAAACTAGCTAAGGAAAATAATGTAGCTAAAGTTTGGACTATTACCACCACTAGTAATAATAATGCTTCACATGTTTCTACACCCCCTACTATCAATGGTAAAATAATTGGTGTTGGCAATGTTTCTACTCCTAGTGCAAAGCGTGCAAAATTGCCTGAAACTGCTAAAACTGCTGAAACTGATAAAACTGCTGAAAATTTTCATAATGTTGGGAACAATGATTCCATTGCTGTAGGGCATAATGATTTATATTTTGATGATTGTCACATCTCTGAAGTTATAAAGT
This sequence comes from Lolium rigidum, assembly GCF_022539505.1. Classification (NCBI taxonomy): domain Eukaryota; kingdom Viridiplantae; phylum Streptophyta; class Magnoliopsida; order Poales; family Poaceae; genus Lolium; species Lolium rigidum. The sequence goes on along the minus strand of NC_061512.1, from coordinate 63,244,077 downwards.
TCTTACAAAAACTTGCTAAAAGTCCCAATGCTAGTGCTATTAATTTGGCATTTACAAAACATATTACAAATGCTCTCATAAAAGCTAGAGAAGAGAAACTAAAACTTGAAACCTCTATTCCTAGGAAGTTGGAAGATGGTGGGAGCCCATCATTAAGATGAGGGTCAATGATTTTGATTTTAATGCTTTATGTGATCTTGGTGCAAGTATTTCTGTTATGCCTAAGAAAATCTATGTTATGCTTGACTTGCCACCATTGAAAAATTGTTATTTGGATGTTAATCTTGCTGATAATGCTATAAAGAAACCTTTGGGGAGGATTGATAATGTTCGCATTATGGTTAACAATAACCTTGTCCCCGTTGATTTTGTTGTCTTGGATATTGAATGCAATGCATCTTGTCCCATTATATTGGGAAGACCTTTTCTTTGGACTGTTGGTGCTACCATTGATATGAAGGAAGGTAATATTAAATATCAATTTCCTCTTAAGAAAGGTATAGAACACTTCCCTAGAAAGAGAATGAAGTTACCTTATGATTCTATTATTAGAACAAATTATGATGTTGATGCTTCGTCTCTTGACAATACTTGATTCACACTTTCTGCGCCTAGCTGAAAGGCGTTAAAGAAAAGCGCTTATGGGAGACAACCCATTATTTTACTTATGCACTTTTGTTTTACATTTGAGTCTTGAAAGTTGTTACTACTGTAGCAACCTCTCCTTATCTTTATTTTATTGCATTGTTGTGCCAAGTAAAGTCTTTGATAGTAAAGTCAATACTAGATTTGGATTACTGCGCAGGAACAGATTTCTTGCTGTCACGAAATTGAGCCGCCCCTGCTGTAGAAAATTTATAAAAATCTGCCAATTTACGTGCGTGATCCTCATATATATACGCAACTTTCATTAAATTTGGGCATTTTCATCTGAGCAATTCTGGTGCCTCTAAAAAATTCGTCTTTACGAACTGTTCTGTTTTGACAGATTCTGCCTTTTATTTCGCATTGCCTGTTTTGTTATGTTTGATGGATTTATTTGTTCCATTAACTTTCAGTAGCTTTGTGCAATGTCCAGAAGTGTTAAGAATGATTATGTCACCTCTTAATATATGAATTATGCACTGACCCTCTAATGAGATTGTTTTGAGTTTGGTGTGGAGGAAGTTTTCAAGGGTCAAGAGAGGAGGATGATACAATATGATCAAGAAGAGTGAAAAGTCAAAGCTTGGGGATGCCCCCGTGGTTCATCCCTACATATTTTAAGAAGATCCAAGCGTCTAAGCTTGGGGATGCCCAACGCATCCCTTCTTCATCGACAACTTATCAGGTCACCTCTAGTGAAACTATATTTTTATTCCGTCACATCTTATGTGCTTTACTTGGAGCGTCTGTTTGTTTTTGTTTTTGTTTTTGTTTGAATAAATTCGGATCCTAGCATTCTTTGTTTGGGAGAGAGACACGCTCCGCTATTTCGTATGAACACATATGTTCTTAGCTTTATCTTTAATGTTCATTGCGAAGGTTGAACTACTTCATTCATTGTTATATGGTTGGAAACGGAAAATGCCGCATGTGGTAAATGGTATAATGTCTTGAATAATGTGATACTTGGCAATTGTTGTGCTCATATAGATCATGTTTAAGCTCTTGCATCATGTACTTTGCACCTATTAATGAATAACTACATAGAGCTTGTTAAAATTTGGTTTGCATGATTAGTTTCCCTAGAGTCTAGATATTTTCTGGTTAAGGTGTTTGAACAACAAGGGGACAATGTAAAATCTTATAATACTTACAATATGTTCATATGTGAGCTTTGCTGCACCTTTTATACTTGAGTTTTGCTTCAAACAACCTTGCTAGCCAAGCCTTGTATTGAGAGGAATTCTTCTCGTGCATCCAAATCCTTGAGCCAATAACCATGCCATTTGTGTCCACCATACCTACCTACCACATGGTATTTCTCTTCCATTCCAAAGTACATGACTTGAGTGCTACCTTTAAAATTCTATTCTTTGCCTTTGCAATATATAGCTCATGGGACAAAATAGCCTTAAAAACTATTGTGGTGAAGAATATGTACTTATGTGTCTTATTTCTTAATAAGTTGCTTGTTGAGCGGTAACCATGTTTCTGGGGACGCCATCAACTTTTACACCTTTGTTGAATATCATGTGAGTTGCTATGCATGTTCGTCTTGTCTGAAGTAAGGGCGATTTTCATGAACAAATGGTTTGAGTATGCATATTGTTAGAGAAGAACATTGGGCCGCTAACTAAAGCCATGATTCATGGTGCAAGTTTCAGTTTGGACAATCAATCCTCAATCTCTTATGAGTATATTATCTGTTGTTGAATGCTTATGCATTAAAGAGGAGTCCATTATCTGTTGTCTATGTTGTCCCAGTATGGATGTCTAAGTTGAGGATAATCAAAAGCGAGAAATCCAATGCGAGCTTTCTCCTTAGACCTTTGTACGAGGCGGCATAGAGGTACCCCTTTGTGACACTTGGTTGAAACATATGCTATGCAATGATAATCCATGTTAATCCAAGCTAATTAGGACAAGGTGCGAGCACTATTGGTATACTATGCATGAGGCTTGCAACTTATAGGATATCTTATACATAACACATATGATTTATTACTACCGTTGAAAAAATTGTTTCTATGTTTTCAAAATGAAAAGCTCTAGCACAAATATAGTAATCCATGCTTCCCTCTGCGAAGGGCCTATATCTTCTACTTTATTGTTGAGTCAGTTTACCCATTCCTTCTATCCCAGAAGCAAACACTTGTATCAACTGTGTGCATTGATTCTTACATGTTTACCTATTGCACTTGTTATATTACTTTGTGTTGACAATTATCCATGAGATAAATATGTTGAAGTTGAAAGCAATTGCTGAAACTTATATCTTCCTTTGTGTTTCTTCAAAGCTTTCTACTAAGAATTTATTGCTTTATGAGTAACTCTTATGCAAGTCTTATTGATGCTTGTCTTGAAAGTATTATTCATGAAAAGTCTTTGCTATATGATTCATTTGTTTACTCATTATCTTCATCATTGCTTCGAATCGATGCATTCATCTCATATGCTTTACAATAGTATTGATCAAGATTATGATAGCATGTCACTTCAAAAATTATCCTTGTTATCGTTTACCTACTCGAGGGCGAGTAGGAACTAAGCTTGGGGATGCTTGATACGTCCCAAACGTATCTATAATTTCTTATGTTCCATCCTACTTTTATGATGATACTCACATGTTTTATACACATTATATGTCATATTTATGCATTTTCCGGCACTAACCTATTGACGAGATGCCAAAGAGCCAGTTGCTGTTTTCTACTGTTTTTGGTTTCAGAAATCCTAGCAAGGAAATATTCTCGGAATTGGACGAAATCAACGCCCAGGGGCTTATTTTTCCACGAAGCTTCCAGAAGACCGAGGGAGATACGAAGTGGGGCCACGAGGCGCCGCCACACTAGGGCGGCGTGGCCTAGAGGGGGGCCGCGCGGCCCTAGCGTGTGGGGCTCCCGTGACGCCTCCTGGCCTGCCCTTCCGCCTACTTAAAGCCTTCGTCGCGAATACCCCAGTACCGAGAGCCACAATACGGAAAACCTTACTGAGACGCCGCCGCCGCCAATCCCATCTCGGGGGATTCAGAAGATCGCCTCCGGCACCCTGCCGGAGAGGGGAATCATCACCCGGAGGTCTCTTCATCGCCATGATCGCCTCCGGATCGATGTGTGAGTAGTCCACCCCTGGACTATGGGTCCATAGCAGTAGCTAGATGGTTGTCTTCTCCTCATTGTGCTATCATGTTAGATCTTGTGAGCTGCCTATCATGATCAAGATCATCTATTTGTAATGCTACATGTTGTGTTTGTTGGGATCCGATGAATATTCAATACTATGTCAAGTTGATTATCAATCTATCATATATGTTGTTTATGTTCTTGCATGCTCTCCGTTGCTAGTAGAGGCTCTGGCCAAGTTGATACTTGTGACTCCAAGAGGGAGTATTTATGCTCGATAGTGGGTTCATGCCTCCATTAAATCCGGGACGAGTGACGTAAAGTTCTAAGGTTGTGGATGTGCTTGTTGCCACTAGGGATAAAACATCAATGCTTTGTCTAAGGATATTTGTGTCGATTACATTACGCACCATACTTAATGCAATTATCTGTTGTTTGCAACTTAATACCGGAAGGGGTTCGGATGATAACCTCGAAGGTGGACTTTTTAGGCATAGATGCATGTTGGATAGCCGTCTATGTACTTTGTCGTAATGCCCTGATTAAATCTCATAGTACTCATCATGATATATGTATGTGCATTGTTATGCCTTCTTTATTTGTCAATTGCTCAACTGTAATTCGTTAACCCAACATGCTATTTATCTTATGGGAGAGACACCACTAGTGAACTGTGGACCCCGGTCCAATTCTTTACATCTGAAATACAATCTATCGCAATTGTTCTTTCATTGTTCTTCGCAAACAATCATCATCATCCACACTATACATCTAATCCTTTGTTTACAGCAAGCCGGTGAGATTGACAACCTCACTGTTACGTTGGGGCGAAGTACTTTGATTGTGTTGTGCAGGTTCCACGTTGGCACCGGAATCCCTGGTGTTGTGCCGCACTACACTCCGTCACCAACGACCTTCACGTGATCCTTGACTCCTACTGGTTCGATAAACCTTGGTTTCTTGCTGAGGGAAACTTGCTGCTACACGCATCACACCTTCCACTTGGGGTTCCCAACGGGCGTGTGCTTTACGCGTATCAGGGTTCTAGAATCTTCACCTCATCCACTTGTTCAAACAGGAATGTTTCTTCGAGGAATTCCTTTTCTAGTTGATGTAATAGAATCTCATCAAACTCTACCTGGTTGCCACATTCCTTGTGAGATTGTTTTACAAAATGGTCCACCACATCAATTGAGTAGTAGTCACTGTTTATAGCAGGCAGGTGGGAAGCGTGTTTCATGTCAAACAAGATGTCCTCATTCCCAAACCGAAGTTTAATGGTCGAGCCCTTAACATCAATTATTGCTCCTGCAGTGGCCAAAAATGCTCTACCCAGTATAACAACTTCAGATGGATCTTCCATTTCCAGTACTACGAAATCCACAGGATAAGCAAATTTATCAATGACAACAGGCACATCACGCAGAATACCCGAGGGTTTCTTCAGAGATCTGTCAGCTAACTGAAGTGTCATGGCTGTTGGTTGATACGTCTCAAACGTATCTATAATTTCTTATGTTCCATGCTACTTTTATGACAATACTCACATGTTTTATACACACTTTACATCATTATTATGCATTTTCCGGCACTAACCTATTGACGAGATGCCGAAGAGTCAGTTGTTGTTTTCTGCTGTTTTTGGTTTCAGAAATCCTACAAAGGAAATATTCTCGGAATTGGACGAAATTAACGCCCAGGGTCTTATTTTTCCACAGATCTTCCAGAAGACCGAAGAGCATACGAAGTGGGGCCACGAGGTGGCCAAACCACAGGCCGGCGTGGCCAAGGAGGGGCCCGCGCCGCCCTGTGGTGTGGGCCCCTCGTCAGCCCTCCGACTCTGCCCTTCCGCCTACTTATACTCTCTGTCGTGAAAACCCTATTACTGAGAGCCACGATACGGAAATAGTTCCAGAGACGCCGCCGCCGCCAATCCCATCTCGGGGGATTCAGGAGATCGCCTCCGGCACCCTGCCGGAGAGGGGAATCATCTCCCGGAGGACTCTTCATCACCATGATCGCCTCCGTACTGATGTGTGAGTAGTTCATCCTTGGACTATGGGTCCATAGCAGTAGCTAGATGGTTGTCTTCTCCTCTTGTGCTATCATGTTTAGATCTTGTGAGCTGCCTATCATGATCAAGATCGTCTATTTGTAATGCTACATGTTGTGTTTGTTGGGATCCGATGAATATGGAATACTATGTCAAGTTGATTATCAATCTATCATATATGTGTTGTTTATGTTCTTGCATGCTCTCCGTTGCTAGTAGAGGCTCCGGCCAAGTTGATACTTGTAACTCCAAGAGGGAGTATTTATGCTCGATAGTGGGTTCATGCCTCCATTGAATCCGGGACGATGTGACGTAAAGTTCTAAGGTTGTGGATGAGCTGTTGCCACTAGGGATAAAACATCAATGCTTTGTCTAAGGATATTTGTGTTGATTACATTACGCACCATAATTAATGCAATTTTCTGTTGTTTGCAACTTAATACTGGAAGGGGTGCGGATGCTAACCTGAAGGTGGACTTTTTAGGCATAGATGCATGCTGGATACCGGTCTATGTACTTTGTCGTAATGCCCTGATTAAATCTCATAGTAGTCATCATGATATGTATGTGCATTGTTATGCCCTCTCTATTTGACAATTGCCCAAATGTAATTTGTTCACCCAACATGCTATTTCTTATTGGAGAGACACCACTAGTGAACTGTGGACCCCGGTCCATTCTTTTACATCTGAAATACAATCTCATCGCAAACTCTGTTCTCTACTATTCTTCGCAAACAAACATCATTTTCCACACCATACGTTTAATCCTTTGTTTACAGCAAGCCGGTGATATTGACAACCTCACTGTTAAGTTGGGGCAAAGTATTGTGATTGTGTTGTGCAGGTTCCACGTTGGCACCGGAATCCCTGGTGTTGCGCCGCACTACACTCCGTCACCAACAACCTTCACGTGGCCCTTGACTCCAACTGGTTCGATAACCTTGGTTTCTTATCGAGGGAAAACTTGCCGCTGTACGCATCACACCTTCCTCTTGGGGTTCCCAACGGACGTGTGTCAACTACACGCCAGGCAAGATATTTTCTCGGCGCCGTTGCCGGGGAGATCAAGACACGCTGCAAGGGGAGTCTCCCGCATCCAATCTCTTTACTTTGTTTTTGTCTTGCTTTACTTTATTTTATTTACTGCTTTGTTTGTTCTCTATATCAAAAATACAAAAAAATTAGTTACTTGCATTACTTTATTTACTGTCTTGTTTGCGTTCTTTATATTAAAAACACAAAAAAATTAGTTACTTCCATTTACTTTATTTAGTTTGCTTTATTTACTACTGCTAAAATGGGTACTCCTGAGAATACTAAGTTGTGTGACTTTACTAGCATAAATAATAATGATTTATTATGCACACCTATTGCTCCACCTGCTACTACAGCAGAATTTTATGAAATTAAACCTGCTTTACTAAATCTTGTTATGAGAGAGCAATTTTCTGGTGTTAGTTCCGATGATGCTTGCTTGCCCATCTTAATAATTTTGTTGAACTATGTGAAATGCAAAAGTATAAGGATGTAGATGGTGACATTATAAAACTGAAATTGTTTCCTTTCTCCTTAAGAGGAAGAGCTAAAGATTGGTTGCTATCTTTGCCTAAGAATAGTATTAATTCATGGACTAAATGTAAAGATGCTTTCATTGGTAGATATTATCCTCCCGCTAAAATTATATCTTTGAGAAGTAGCATAATGAATTTTAAGCAATTGGATAATGAGCATGTTTCCCAAGCATGGGAAAGAAGGAAATCTTTGGTAAAGAATTGCCCTACCCATGGACTAAGTACTTGGATGATCATCCAAACCTTCTATGCAGGATTGAATTTTTCTTTGCGGAACCTATTGGATTCAGCTGCTGGAGGTACTTTTATGTCCATCACCTTAGGCGCGGCAACAAAGCTTCTTGATGATATGATGATCAATTACTCTGAATGGCACACTGAAAGGACTCCACAAGGTAAGAAGGTAAATTCTGTTGAAGAAACCTCCTCCTTGAGTGATAAGATCGATGCTATTATGTCTATGCTTGTGAATGGTAGATCTAATATTGATCCTAATAATGTTCCTTTAGCTTCATTGGTTGCTCAAGAAGAGCATGTTGATGTGAACTTCATTAAAAATAATAATTTCAACAACAATGCTTATAGGAATAATTCTGGTAACAAATATAGGCCATATCCTTCTAATAATAGTAATGGTTATGGTAATTCTTACAACAATAATAGGAGTGTACCCCCTGGTCTTGAAGCCATGCTTAAAGAATTTATTAGTACACAAACTGCTTTTAACAAATCTGTTGAAGAAAAGCTTGGTAAAATTGATGTTCTTGCTTGTAAGGTTGATAGTCTTGCCTCTGATGTTGATCTTTTAAAATTGAAAGTTATGCCTAAAGAAGATAAAGATATTAAGTCATTTTCTACAGCAAACGCCATCCAATTTCGAATTAATGAAAATATTAGATTGATGGCTGAATTGCATGCTAGGTGGGAAAGAGAAGAAAAACTAGCTAAAGAGAATAATGTAGCTAAAGTTTGGACTATTACCACCACTAGTAATGTTAATGCTTCACATGTTGCTAAACCTCCTACTATCAATGGTAAAATAATTGGTGTTGGTAATGTTTCTACTCCTAGTGCAAAGCGTGCAAAATTGTCTGAAACTGCTGAAACTGCTAAAACTGCTGAAACTGTTTGTGATAAAACTGCTGAAATTTTTCAAAATATTGGGGACAATGATCCCATTGCTGTAGATCATAATGGTTTAGATTTTGATGATTGTCATATCTCTGAACTTATTAAGTTCTTACAAAAACTTGCTAGAAGTCCTAATGCTAGTGCTATAAATTTGGCCTTTACAAAACATATTACAAATGCTCTCATAAAAGCTAGAGAAGAGAAATTAAAACTTAAAACTTCTATTCCTAGGAAGTTGGAAGATGGTTGGGAGCCCATCATTAAGATGAGGGTCAATGATTTTGATTGTAATGCTTTATGTGATCTTGGTGCAAGTATTTCTGTTATGGCTAAGAAAATCTATGATATGCTTGACTTGCCACCATTGAAAAATTGTTATTTGGATGTTAATCTTGCTGATCATTCTATAAAGAAACCTTTGGGGAGAATTGATAATGTTCGCATTATGGTTAACAATAACCTTGTCCCCGTTGATTTTGTTGTCTTGGATATTGAATGCAATGCATCTTGTCCCATTATTTTGGGAAGACCTTTTCTTCGAACTCGTCGGTGCTATCATTGATATGAAGGAAGGGAATATTAAGTATCAATTTCCTCTCAAGAAAGGTATGGCACACTTCCCTAGAAAGAGAATGAAGTTACCTTATGATTCTATTATTATAACAAATTATGATGTTGATGCTTCATCTCTTGATAATACTTGATACACACTTTCGCGCCTAGGCGAAAGGCGTTAAAGAAAAGCGCTTATGAGAGACAACCCATTATTTTACTTCTGCACTTTTGTTTTATATTTGAGTCTTGGAAGTTGTTACTACTGTACCAACCTCTCCTTATCTTTATTTTATTGCATTGTTGTGCCAAGTAAAGTCTTTGATAGTAAGGTTGATACTAGAATTGGATTACTGCGCAGAAACAGATTTCTTACTGTCACGAAATTGAGTAGCCCCGTCTGTAGGTAACTCAGAAAAATCTTCCAATTTACGTGCGTGATCCTCAGATATGTACGCAACTTTCATTCAATTTGAGCTTTTTCATCTGAGCAAGTTAAGTGCCCCTGAAAAATTCGTCTTTACGGACTGTTCTGTTTTGACAAATTCTGCCTTTTATTTTGCATTGCCTGTTTTGCTATGTTGAATGGATTTCTTTGTTCCATTAACTTTCAATAGCTTTGTGAAATGTCCAGAAGTGTTAAGAATGATTATGTCACCTCTGAATATGTGAATTTTCGATTATGCACTAACCCTCTAATGAGTTTGTTTTGAGTTTGGTGTGGAGGAAGTTTTCAAGGATCAAGAGAGGAGGATGATACAATATGATCAAGAAGAGTGAAATGTCTAAGCTTGGGGATGCCCCCTGGTTCATCCCTGCATATTTCAAGAAGACTCAAGCATCTAAGCTTGGGGATGCCCAAGGCATCCCTTCTTCATCGACAACTTATCAGGTCACCTCTAGTGAAACTATATTTTTATTCCGTCACATCTTATGTGCTTTACTTGGAGCGTCTGTATGTTTTTGTTTTTGTTTGAATAAAATCGGATCCTAGCATTCTTTGTGTGGGAGAGAGACACGCTCTGCTCGTTCCTATGAACACTGGTGTTCTTAGCTTTACTTTTAATGTTCATGGCGAAGGTTGAAACTGCTTCGTTCATTGTTATATGGTTGGAAACAGAAAATGCTACATGTGGTAATTGGTATAATGTCTTGAATAATTTGATACTTGGCAATTGTTGTGCTCAAATAGATCATGTTTAAGCTCTTGCATCATGTACTTTGTACCCATTAATGAAGAACTACCATAGAGCTTGCTGAAATTTGGTTTGCATGATTGGTCTCTCTAAAATCTAGATATTTTCTGGTTAAGGTGTTTGAACAACAAGGAGACAGTGTAGAGTCTTATAATGCTTGCAATATGTTCTTATGTAAGTTTTGTTGTACCGGTTTATACTTGAGTTTGCTTCAAACAACCTTGCTAGCCAAAGCCTTGTATTGAGAGGGATTACTTCTCATGCATCCAAATCCTTGAGCCAAAAACTATGCCATTTGTGTCCACCATACCTACCTACTACATGGTATTTCTCTGCCATTCCAAAGTAAATTACTTGAGTGCTACCTTTAAAATTCTATTCTTTGTCTTTGCAATACATAGCTCATGGGAAAATAGCCTTAAAAACTATTGTGGTTTTGAATATGTAGCTTATGTGTCTTATTTCTTATAAGTTGCTTGTTGAGCGGTAACCATGTTTCTGGGGACACCATCAACTATTACACCTTTGTTGAATATCATGTGAGTTGCTATGCATGTTCGTTTTGTCTGAAGTAAGGGTGATTTATCATGATCAAAGGGTTTGAGTATGCATATTGTTACAGAAGAACATTGGGCCGCTAACTAAAACCATGAATCATGGTGGAAGTTTCAGTTTGGACATCAATCCTCAATCTCTTATGAGAATATTATCTATTGTTGAATGCTTAAGCATTAAAGAGGAGTCCATTATTTGTTGTCTATGTTGTCCCGGTATGGATGTCCTAAGTTGAGATCTATCAAAAACGAGAAATCAAATCCGATCTATCTCCTTGGACCTTTGTACATGCGACATAGAGGTACCCCTTTGTGACGCTTGGTTGAAACATATGTTATGCAATGATAATCCATGTAAATCCAAGCTAATTAGGACAAGGTGCGAGCACTATTGGTATTCTATGCATGAGGCTTGCAACTTATAGGATATCTTATGCATAACACATATGAATTATTACTACCGTTGACAAAATTGTTTCTATGTTTTCAAAATGAAAAGCTCTAACACAAAAATAGTAATCCATGCTTCCATCTGCGAAGGGCCCTTTCTTTTACTTTATGTTGAGTCAGTTTACCTACTTCTTTCTGTCTTAGAAGCAAACACTTGTGTCAACTGTGTGCATTGATTCCTACATACTTGCTTATTTGCATTCATCATATTACTTTGTGTTGACAATTATCCATGAGATATACATGTTGAAGTTGAAAGCACCCGCTGAAACTTATATCTTCCTTTGTGTTGTTTCAAAGCTTTCTACTAAGAATTTATTGCTTTATAAGTTAACTCCTGTGCAAGTCTTATAGATGCTTGTCTTGAAAGTACTATTCATGAAAAGTCTTTGTTATATGATTCAGTTGTTTAATCATTGTCTCTATCATTTCTTCGAATAACTTGATTCATCTCATATGCTTTACAATGGTATTGATCAAGATTATGATAGCATGTCACTTCAGAAATTATCCTTGTTATCGTTTACCTACTCGAGGGCGAGTAGGAACTAAGCTTGGGGATGCTTGATACGTCTCAAACGTATCTATAATTTCTTATGTTCCATGCTACTTTTATGACAATACTCGCATGTTTTATACACACTTTACATCATTATTATGCATTTTCCGGCACTAACCTATTGACGAGATGCCGAAGAGCCAGTTGTTGTTTTCTGCTGTTTTTGGTTTCAGAAATCCTACAAAGGAAATATTCTCGGAATTGGACGAAATCAACGCCCAGGGTCTTATTTTTCCACGGAGCTTCCAGAAGACCGAAGAGCATACGAAGTGGGGCCACGAGGTGGCCAAACCATAGGCCGGCGCGGCCAAGTAGGGGCCCACGCCGCCCTGTGGTGTGGGCCCCTCGTCAGCCCTCCGACTCTGCCCTTCCGCCTACTTATACTCTCCGTCGCGAAAACCCTATTACCGAGAGCCACGATACGGAAATAGTTCCAGAGACGCCGCCGTCGCCAATCCCATCTCGAGGGATTTAGGAGATCGCCTCCGGCACCCTGCCGGAGAGGGGAATCATCTCCCGGAGGACTCTTCATCACCTTGATCACCCCCGGACTGATGTGTGAGTAGTTCATCCTTGGACTATGGGTCCATAGCAGTAGCTAGATGGTTGTCTTGTCCTCTTGTGCTATCATGTTTAGATCTTGTGAGCTGCCTATCATGATCAAGATCGTCTATCTGTAATGCTACATGTTGTGTTTGTTGGGATCCGATGAATATGGAATACTATGTCAAGTTGATTATCAATCTATCATATATGTGTTGTTTATGTTCTTGCATGCTCTCCGTTGCTAGTAGAGGCTCTGGCCAAGTTGATACTTGTAACTCCAAGAGGTAGTATTTATGCTCGATAGTGGGTTCATGCCTCCATTAAATGCGGGACGAGTGACGGAAAGTTCTAAGGTTGTGGATGTGTTGTTGCCACTAGGGATAAAACATCAATGCTTTGTCTAAGGATATTTGTGTTGATTACATTACGCACCATACTTAATGCAATTGTCTGTTGTTTGCAACTTAATACTGGAAGTGTTGTGGGTAAACTTTATGGGTATATCAACGGCATGGCCTAGATCCGGCAAGCCCGGGTGGCCCATAGTTGGTGATGAGGCATGTGGCCCATCGGGCGGCCCAGTTGCTGTAGATCCTGAAGGATGAAGTCCAGCCCAGGAACAGGAAGCCGGATCTCAACCGACCTACAAAGGAGGCCGGATCCGTGACGGCCCATGAAGTATCCGGATCCAGCACGTACTTGGAGGAAGGCGGATCCTTGACGTACACGGCAAGACATTGTACCGTAGTTAGGCAACTTGTATTCCGGCTAGGACTCTCCATGTAAACCCTAGATCCGTGCGCCTTTATAAGCCGGATCCCGGGAGCCCTAGAGGCACAACCACAACTCATTGTAACAACACGAAAGCGCCCAGATAATTCCAGACAAGCAGCACTAGGCCCTGTCATCGTGCAGGTGTTCCGAAGCTGGGTAAATCGCGTACCACCGTCCCGTGTGCACTCCACCCTATGACCCCTACTTCTTCTCCCCCTTGTGAGAATCCCTCCTCCGAGGTACCGTCGATTAGGAAACGACAGTTGGCGCCCACCGTGGGGCCTGCGGCGTCTGGAGGCCGGAACCGGGAGGGTTCCGCCATGGGAAGCTTCGATGACACCATCGCTGTGGGGCGTGTCCTTTACGCCGGAAATATGCCGATCGTTCCTCCGGATGAGTGCTGGATTCCGGCTAAAACCGACCCCGTCAAGCTCTCCATCGTCCCAGTTGGCGGCATACACATCTTCATCGGGGAAACTGTCGATTCCGACGGAAACCCACTGGTAAGTAGCGCTGACGCGACCGCCGCTGAGCGGGACGCAGTCGCGAAGGTCCGATCTGAGACGCTGGAACTTCCTAGCGAAGATTCCGCCTTAGATCTGAAAAAATCAAAACCCACCCAATCCGCCCCTGAGCAGGAAGTAAAGGTGGAAGACCAATGCAGATCCGCTCGGGTCTCCCGGGTGTTAAAGAAGCAATGGTGTCACTTCGTGCACTTCTTGGCCCATACCGCCGGAACCGCCCCTCAAGAAGCCGGAGCTGGTCCCGAGCAGGTCGAGGTCCCGGAAAACAACGCTGCTCCGGATCAGCAAGAGGCTGTCGGAGAAAGCGGAGCTCCGGTTGAAGAATCGATTTTGGGCAACCTAAGCCCAATTTCCGGAGATGCCCCATCCATGGATACTGAAGAGTTCGATCGCAAGGTGAAGGAATACGGATACGGTGATCAACCCGAAGTTGAATCCGCCCAGCCTAAACAGGTCCTTGCAACCTTGGCGGCGCTGGATCAACGCGAATCAGAGGATGACAACACCTATTCCGATCCACAGCCGTCCCGTGCAGGATCTCCGCTATCGCGGGAGCGTCCGCACAAGGAAGTGCTATCCCCTGAAGAGCTGGTTGAACAAGCAGGCATGGAGGCAATCGCGCACTCGGCTATTCTCAACAAACCAATAACCCCTGACGATGCCACAAATCCGGAAGCTCTAGAAGCAGCAAGACGGGAGATGCCGGCAACAGCCCGAAGTTCGCAAGAACCGCAGCGGCAATGCTTGGATGAAAGGAAAGAAGCCGCGCACTTCGTGGAAAATTTCCACCAGCGAGAGCTTGAGGTTGACGAACAACTGGTAAAAGTCAAGGAACTCCAGCAACACTGGAAGGACAAGGTCACCGAGCTTCAGCGGGAGGCCGATAAAATCAGGCGGGATGCTATACCTCCCCGCAAGATCACTTTCGCGACCCCCACTGAGAAACAGCCACTCGCAACTCCAAAGGATAACATGAAGAAGGCTGCGGAGATCTTGAAGAAAAAGACCGAAGAGATCGACATTGAATACGTCCGTACGCTCGTTACATCAGCAATGAAGCAGCAGAGCAAGGCAGACACTTCGTGCAGGTTGGAATCCAACCCGGAGCATTGTGTCTCTACTGCGCAGAAGGACGCCTACGACAATCGACATCACGATGACGAATCGCGAACTGGATCCTCGGAACGCGAGAAGAAAAACCGAGAGAACACCCAAATCCAATCCCCGTACCATCAAAGACGCCACCGTCAGATCCTAGAAAGGGAAAGGATGCGATGTATACTGGTAGGAACAAGTACCGGAATCCCTCTCCTCCACCCAACGGGTACCCGCGTACCCCACTCCCTCGCCGTCGTAGTCCAGTCGGAAACACCAGGCCACACGGCCCAGGTGGAATCAACATCTGCGACAACGTGCAGCCTTCGAGACACAGAGAGCGTACGCCGGAACCCCGCCGGAGCCGGAACAACGATCGAGAACCCGAGCCCAGGAGGAGTCGGAACGAAGAGCGCGACCCGGAGCCTCGCAGAAGCCGGAACGACGAA
Source organism: Lolium rigidum (assembly GCF_022539505.1). NCBI lineage: Eukaryota > Viridiplantae > Streptophyta > Magnoliopsida > Poales > Poaceae > Lolium > Lolium rigidum. The sequence continues at coordinate 63,228,854 of NC_061512.1, read as the reverse complement.
GGCAACCAGCACCATGGTGAAGGCAGCCATCGAAGCCGGAGTCAACATCGCGAAGGACGGGGAGACTCGGACGGCGGAAGCAGGAGGTCACATCGGCCCCCTCGCAGGTCTCCTTCACCACCACCCAGCTTTGGAGGCGGAGGAGGAGGCGGAGGCGGTGGCCGGAGATCTCGCTCCCGTTCAAAATCCCCCCGTCACGGCTCGCGTGACGCGCGGGAACGTCTCAACGAATACAGAACTGATTACATAGGCCCAAAGTGCTTCGGCAGGATGATTCGAGAGGAACCAACGCCAAGGATGAACCTCAAGCTACCCGGAAACCTGAAGACCTATGATGGCACCGAAATGCCGGATACCTGGATCGAGGATTACTATAACACAGTAACCTTTGCCGGAGGAACCCCTAATATCGCCTGCCGCATGCTCCAGTTGTACCTTGTAGGTCCAGCCTGGATCTGGCTCAGCGACCTCGAGAAGAATTCCATATTTTGCTGGTTCGACCTGAAGACCGCCTTCGAAAAGCACTTCAGGGGCACCTACAAAAGACCTGCCACAACAAGCGACCTACAGGCATGTATCCAGAAGAAGGGAGAAACATCAAGGAACTTCCTTACACGATGGTTGGCATGCAGAAACGAGTGCGAAAACATCGACAACCGCACAGCAATGCACGCCTTCATTGGTGGCTTACAGCGAGGAGGATTGCTGCGACACAAGCTAACTTGCTTGGTCAATGCAAACAAACTGACCTTGGATGACATGATCACCATCGCCAGCGAACATACTGCCGCCGATGACGATGCAGGCGGAGATCTAGCAGCTACAGCAATCCCCCTACACCAACAAAAGAAGAACCGTGACAACGGTAACACCAGCGGCAATAAGCGGAAAAACCCACCTGATGACCAGAAGAGTGGCGGATCCGAGATGGCCGCCATGGCTTTCCAGCGCGGAGGTCAAGGAGGCGGAAGAGGCCGCGGTCGCGGAGGCGGAGCCGGCAGGGGCCAGCAGCGAAGTGACGAGGTCACCGCAGCCGGAGCCCGCGCCCCCCAAACCTACGAGGAGTACAGAGACATGCCCTGCCTGGCCCATCTGGATTCGGCTACAGGGAAGTCCACTCATACTAACCGCAACTGCAAGTGGGTCAACGATCTGAAAAACGACCCGGAAGCAGGATACAAGCGAGCCCGGAAGCACCGCCCACGCGGCAAAGGAGGGAAGGGCAAGAACAAGGACAAGGAGGAGGACAGTTCCGAGGCGATGGACGAGGATGATAACTCGCCGGATCCCAAAGTCGGATCCGCAGGTAAATCCAACCCCTTCGAGAAAAAGAGTGTGGGTGCGTACCACACCTTCCTCGGAACACCAACAGTCCGCGCCACCAAGTCAGCTTTTCGGATCCTGAACGCCACAGTTCCGGCTGTGCCGCAGTATGTCAGGTGGTCGGAAGTGCCCTGCACATTTGATAGGCAGGATCACCCTACCATTGTGCCCAAAGAATGCTACGCCTTGGTTGTAAGTCCCCGCATCGACGGGTATGCCTTCTCCAAGTGCCTCATGGATGGTGGAGCCAGCTTGAACATCATGTACCTAGAGACTCTGGAGCGGATGAACCTTACTGATGTCTACGGGTGCTTCTATTCTTGTAGACAGTGTTGGGCCTCCAAGAGCAGAGGTTTGTAGAACAGCAGCAAGTTTCCCTTAAGTGGATCACCCAAGGTTTATCGAACTCGGGGAGGAAGAGGTCAAAGATATCCCTCTCATGCAACCCTGCAACCACAAAGCAAGAAGTCTCTTGTGTCCCCAACACACCTAATAGGTGCACTAGTTCGGCGAAGAGATAGTGAAATACAGGTGGTATGAATAAGTATGAGCAGTGGCAACGGAGCAGTAGTAACGCAGTAAAACAGTAAACAAGCAGCGATAGCAGTATTTAGGAACAAGGCCTAGGGATTAGACTTTCACTAGTGGACACTCTCAACATTGATCACATAACAGAATAGATAAATGCATACTCTACACTCTTGTTGGATGATGAACACATTGCGTAGGATTACACGAACCCTCAATGCCGGAGTTAACAAGCTCCACAATTCAATGTTCATATTTAAATAACCTTAGAGTGCATGAAAGATCAACACGACTAAACCAAGTACTAACACAGCATGCACATGCTAGTCACCTTCACACTATGTAGGAGGAATAGATCACATCAATACCATCATAGCAATAGTTAACTTCATAATCTACAAGAGATCATAATCATAGCCTACGCCAAGTACTAACACGGATGCACACACTGTCACCATTACACCGTGTAGGAGGAATAAAACTACTTTAATAACATCACTAGAGTAGCACATAGATAGATTGTGATACAAAACACATTGCAATCATAAAGAGATATAAATAAGCACTTCACTATGCCATTCATAACAGTGAATAAGTATTCTGTGAAATATAGCCTAAGAGACCCACACGGTGCACACACTGTCACCTTTACACACGTGGGACAAGGAGTCTCCGGAGATCACATAAGTAAAATTCACTTGACTAGCATAACGACATCTAGATTACAAGCATCATCATATGAATCTCAATCATGTAAGGCAGCTCATGAGATTATTGTATTGAAGTACATAGGAGAGAGATGAACCACATAGCTACCGGTACAGCCCAGAGCCTCGATGGAGAACTACTCCCTCCTCATGGGAGACAGCAGCGTTGATGGAGATGGCGGTGGTGTCGATGGAGGAGCCTTCCGGGGGCACTTCCCCGCTCCGGCGGGGTGCCGGAACAGAGACTCCTGTCCCCCAGATCTTGGCTTCGCGATGGCGGCGGCTCTGGAAGGTTTTCCGTATCGTGGCTTTTCCGTCTCGAGGTTTTAGGTCTGGGACCTTTTTATAGGCGAAGAGGCGGCGTCAGAGGGTCGAAGAGGCGGCGGCACCATAGGGTGGCGCGGGCCACCCCCAGGCCGCGCCGGCCTATGGTCCCGTGGGCCTGTGGCCCCCCTCTGGTCCTTCCCGGGTGTTCTGGAAGCTTCGTGGAAAAATAGGATCTCGGGTCTTGATTTCGTCCGATTCGAGAATATTTCCTTACTAGGATTTCGGAACCAAAAACAGCGAGAAAACGAAGCTGGCTCTTCGGCATCTTGTTAATAGGTTAGTTCCGGAAAATGCACGAATATGACATAAAGTGTGCATAAAACATGTAGATATCATCAATAATGTGGCATGGAACATAAGAAATTATCGATACGTCGGAGACGTATCAGCATCCCCAAGCTTAGTTTACGCTCGTCCCGAGCGAGTAAACGATAACAAAGATAATTTCTGGAGTGACATGCCATCATAACCTTGATCATATTGTAAACATATGTAATGAATGCAGAGATCAAAACAATGGTAATGACATGAGTAAACAACTGAATCATAATGCAATGACTTTTCATGAATAGCACTTTCAAGACAAACATCAATAAGTCTTGCATAAGAGTTAACTCATAAAGCAATAAATTCATAGTAAAGGTATTGAAGCAACACAATGGAAGATTAAGTTTCAGCGGTTGCTTTCAACTTGTAACATGTATATCTCAATGATAGTTTGTCAATATAGAGTAATATAACAAATGCAATATGCAAGTATGTAAGAATCAATGCACAGTTCACACAAGTGTTTGCTTCTTGAGGTGGAGAGAGATAGGTGAACTGACTCAACATAAAAGGTAAAAGAATGGCCCTTCGCAGAGGGAAGCATTGATTGCTATATTCGTGCTAGAGCTTTGGTTTTGAAAACATAAAGAGAGCATAAAAGTAAAATTTTGAGAGGTGTTTGTTGTTGTCAACGAATGGTAGTGGGCACTCTAACTACCTTATCAACCAGACTTTCAAGAGCGGCTCCCATGAAGGACGTTATCTCTACCAGCAAGGTAGATCATCCCTCTTCTCTTTTGTTTATACATGTACTTTAGTTTAGTTTTTCTTTATTTATGGATGACACTCCTCCCAACCTTTTGCTTACACAAGCCATGGCTAACCGAATCCTCGGGTGCCTTCCAACAATCACATACCATGAAGGAGTGTCTATTTTCAAAATTAAGTTGCTTACTGATGAATCATAGCAAAACATGTGAAGATAATTATTAATGCAAGTTAATTAGTCGGGGCTGGGAACCCCATTGCCAGCTCTTTTTGCAAAATTATTGGATAAGCGGATGAAGCCACTAGTCCATTGTGAAGGTCTGTCAAAAGTAAATGACAAGATCGAAAGGTAAAACACCACATACTTCCTCATGAGCTATAAAACATTGACACAAATAAGAGGTGATAAATTTTGAATTATTTAAAGGTAGCACTCAAGCAATTTACTTTGGAATGGCGGAGAAATACCATGTAGTAGGTAGGTATGGTGGACACAAATGGCATAGTGGTTGGCTCAAGGATTTTGGATGCATGAGAAGTATTCCCTCTCGATACAAGGTTTAGGCTAGCAAGGTTATTTGAAACAAACACAAGGATGAACCGGTGCAGCAAAACTCACATAAAATACATATTGTAAACATTATAAGACTCTACACCGTCTTCCTTGTTGTTCAAAACTCAATACTAGAAATTATCTAGACCTTAGAGAGACCAATTATGCAAACCAAATTTTAGCAAGCTCTATGTATTTCTTCATTAATGGGTGCAAAGCATATGATGCAAGAGCTTAAACATGAGCACAACAATTGCCAAGTATCAAATTATTCAAGACATTTTAGAATTACTACATGTAGCATTTCCCGATTCCAACCATATAACAATTTAACGAAGAAGTTTCAACCTTCGCCATGAACATTAAAAGCTAAGAACACATGTGTTCATATGAACCAGCGGAGCGTGTCTCTCTCCCACACAAGCATTTCTTCAAACAAAAACAAAAATAAAAGCACACAGACGCTCCAAGTAAAGTACATAAGATGTGGCCGAATAAAAATATAGTTTCAAGAGAAGGAACCTGATAATTTGTCGATGAAGAAGGGGATGCCTTGGGCATCCCCAAGCTTAGACGCTTGAGTCTTCTTGAAATATGCAGGGGTGAACCACCGGGGCATCCCCAAGCTTAGAGCTTTCACTCTCCTTGATCATGTTGTATCATCTCCCTCTCTTGATCCTTGAAAACTTCCTCCACACCAAACTTAGAACAACTCATTAGAGGGTTAGTGCACAATCAAAACATACATGTTCAGAGGTGACATAATCATTCTTAACACTTCTGGACATTGCACAAAGCTACTGAAAGTCAATGGAATCGAAATATCCATCGAACATAACAAAACTGGCAATGCGAAATAAAAGGCAGAATCTGTCAAAAACAGAACAGTTCGTATTGACGAATTTTATTGGGGCACCAGACTTGCTCAAATGAAAATGCCCAAATTGAATTAAAGTTGCGTACATATCTGAGGATCATGCACGTAAATTGGCTTAATTTTCTGAGCTACCTACAGGGAGGCAGGTCGAAATTCGTGACAGCAAAGAAATCTGTAACTGCGCAGTAATCCAAATCTAGTATTCACTTTACTATCAAAGACTTTACTTGGCACAACAAAGCACAAAACTAAGATAAGGAGAGGTTGCTACAGTAGTAAACAACTTCCAAGACACAAATATAAAACAAAGTACTGTAGCAAATAACACATGGGTTATCTCCCAAGAAGTTCTTTCTTTATAGCCGTTAAGATGGGCTCAGCAGTTTTAATGATGCACTCGCAAGAAATAGTAGTTGAAGCAAAAGAGAGCATCAAGAGGAAAATTAAAAACACATTTAAGTCTAACATGCTTCCTATGCATAGGAATCTTGTAAATAAACAAGTTCATGAAGAGCAAAGTGACAAGCATAGGAAGATAAAACAAGTGTAGCTTCAAAAATTTCAGCACATAGAGAGGCATTTTAGTAACATGAAAATTTCTACAACCATATTTTCCTCTCTCATAATAACTTTCAGTAGCATCATGAGCAAACTCAACAATATAACTATCACATAAAGCATTCTTATCATGAGTCTCATGCATAAAATAATTACTTCTCCCAACATAAGCATAGTCATTCTTATTAATTGTAGTGGGAGCAAATTCAACAAAGTAGCTATCATTATTATTCTCATCATCAAATATAGGAGGCATAGTATCATCATAACCAAATTTATCCTCCATAATAGGCGGTACTAAAAGACTACTATCATTATAATCATCATAAATAGGAGGCAAAGTATCATCAAAGAAAATTTTCTCCTCAATGCTTGGGGGACTACAAATATCATGCTCATTAAAACCAGCTTCCCCAAGCTTAGAATTTTCCATATCATTAGCAACAATGGTATTCAAAGTATTCATGCTAATATGTTCAATGGGTTTTTTAATTTTCGCATCAAACCATCCATGTCTTAAATCAGGAAATAGAATAAGAAGCACATTGTCGTCCATTATGCCAAACTAGTGTAAACAAGAAACAAAAAGATGCAATTGCAGGATCTAAAGGAAATAGCTTCGAGTACTTACAACGGCGAAAATAGCTTAGTAGCCGAGATCCGGAGTGTGAGTACCTTTTACCTTTCCTCCCCGGCAACGGCGCCGTAAAATAGCTTGATGTCTACGGGTGCTTCTATTCTTGTAGACAGTGTTGGGCCTCCAAGAGCGAGAGGTTTGTAGAACAGCGAGCAAGTTTCCCTTAAGTGGATCACCCAAGGTTTATCGAACTCGGGGAGGAAGAGGTCAAAGATATCCCTCTCATGCAACCCTGCAACCACAAAGCAAGAAGTCTCTTGTGTCCCCAACACACCTAATAGGTGCACTAGTTCGGCGAAGAGATAGTGAAATACAGGTGGTATGAATAAGTATGAACAATGGCAACGGAGCAGTAGTAACGCTAGATAAAACGATGAAACAAGCAGCGATAGCGATATTTAGGAACAAGGCCTAGGGATTAGACTTTCACTAGTGGACACTCTCAACATTGATCACATAACAGAATAGATAAATGCATACTCTACACTCTTGTTGGATGATGAACACATTGCGTAGGATTACACGAACCCTCAATGCCGGAGTTAACAAGCTCCACAATTCAATGTTCATATTTAAATAACCTTAGAGTGCATGAAAGATCAACACGAATAAACCAAGTACTAACACAGCATGCACACTGTCACCTTCACACTATGTAGGAGGAATAGATCACATCAATACCATCATAGCAATAGTTAACTTCATAATCTACAAGAGATCATAATCATAGCCTACACCAAGTACTAACACGGATGCACACACTGTCACCATTACACCGTGTAGGAGGAATAAAACTACTTTAATAACATCACTAGAGTAGCACATAGATAAATTGTGATACAAAACACATTGCAATCATAAAGAGATATAAATAAGCACTTCACTATGCCATTCATAACGAGTGAATAAGTATTCCGTGAAATATAGCCTAAGAGACCCACACGGTGCACACACTGTCACCTTTACACACGTGGGACAAGGAGTCTCCGGAGATCACATAAGTAAAATTCACTTGACTAGCATAACGACATCTAGATTACAAGCATCATCATATGAATCTCAATCATGTAAGGCAGCTCATGAGATTATTGTATTGAAGTACATAGGAGAGAGATGAACCACATAGCTACCGGTACAGCCCCGAGCCTCGATGGAGAACTACTCCCTCCTCATGGGAGACAAGCAGCGTTGATGGAGATGGCGGTGGTGTCGATGGAGGAGCCTTCCGGGGGCACTTCCCCGCTCCGGCAGGGTGCCGGAACAGAGACTCCTGTCCCCCAGATCTTGGCTTCGCGATGGCGGCGGCTCTGGAAGGTTTTCCGTATCGTGGCTTTTCCGTCTCGAGGTTTTAGGTCTGGGACCTTTTTATAGGCGAAGAGGCGGCGTCAGAGGGTCGAAGAGGTGGCGGCACCATAGGGTGGCGCGGGCCACCCCCAGGCCGCGCCGGCCTATGGTCCCGTGGGCCTGTGGCCCCCCTCTGGTCCTTCCCGGGTATTCTGGAAGCTTCGTGGAAAAATAGGATGCTGGGTCTTGATTTCGTCCGATTCCGAGAATATTTCCTTACTAGGATTTCTCGGAACCAAAAACAGCAGAAAACGAGCAACTGGCTCTTCGGCATCTTGTTAATAGGTTAGTTCCAGAAAATGCACGAATATGACATAAAGTGTGCATAAAACATGTAGATATCATCAATAATGTGGCATGGAACATAAGAAATTATCGATACGTCGGAGACGTATCACTTACCACGGAGCAGCTTAAGCATAGCACCACTGAATTCCATGGTGTGGTTCCGGGTAAAAAGGCGAATTCCCTTGGCAGCATCAGACTTCCCGTGGCCTTCGGCGACATTAATAATTTCCGCGAAGAGATGATCACGTTTGAGGTCGTGCCCTTCAAGAGTTCCTACCACGTCATCTTTGGCAGGCCCACCTACCACAAGTTCCACGCAAGAGAATGCTACATCTACAACAAGCTCAAGATTCCGGGTCCAAATGGTATGATTACCGTATCCGGAGACTACAAGAAGGCTCATGAGTGCGAGTTAGGCGAAGCCGCCTTCGCGAGTCCGTGATATCCGGAGAGGAGCTGCAAGGCTACGGAGCCGCGGTGGATCCGACCGAGATGCAGACCACCAAGAAGCGGATCTCCGAACGTAAAAACTCCTTCGAGGCCACGATAGAGACCAAGAAAGTCAACTTCAAGGAAGATGACGCTACCAAGCAGGTCTCGGCCGGAGCCAACATGGACCCCAAATAGGAAGACGCGCTCGTCGAGTTCCTCCGCGCTAACATGGATATCTTCGCATGGCAACCTTCCCGACATGTCCGGAGTACCAAGGGAACTCGCCGAGCACTACCTCAACATAAACCCGGGGCTAAACCGGTGAAGCAAGCTATGCGACGCTTTGGAGATAAGAAGCGCCGCGCCATAGGAATGGAATTAGCAAAGTTACTAGAGGCAGGTTTTGTAATAGAAGTAATCCATACTGATTGGGTCGCAAATCCCGTCCTTGTACCCAAAAAGAATTCTGAAATACTAAGAATGTGCATCGATTACTCCGGCTTGAACAAGCATTGTCCGAAGGATCCGTTCCCCCTGCCGCGCATTGACCAAGTCATTGATTCGACGGCAGGGGCGGAACTTCGTGTTTTCTTGACGCATATTCCGGGTATCATCAGATCCGGATGAAGAAGTCCGACCAAAAGGCGACCTCGTTCATCACCCCGTTTGGCACTTACAGCTATGTTACTATGCCTTTTGGCTTGAAAAATGCAGGTGCCACCTACCAGCGTACGATGCAGCGGTGCTTGAAGGACCAAATTGGCCGGAACGTACACGCCTACGTCGACGACATCGCGGTCATGACTCGGAAAGGATCCGACTTGATCAGCGACCTTACATAAACCTTTGAGAATCTCCGACGGTACAAGATGATGTTAAATCCGCTGAAGTGCGTCTTTGGCGTCCCAGCCGGAAAACTCCTTGGCTTCATCGTCTCTAATAGGGGCATCGAAGTTAACCCGGAGAAAATCAAGGCAATCTTGTGCATTAAAAGGCCAACTTGTCTTAAAGACGTGCAGCGACTAACTGGTTGTGTTGCAGCAATCAGCAGGTTCGTCAGCCGTCTTGGCGAGAAGGCACTACCCCTGTACAAGCTATTGAAGAAGACAGACAAATTTGTTTGGGACGAGGCAGCAGATGCAGCGCTTCAAGGGTTGAAGGAAATACTCACCTCCCCACCCATCCTAGCAGCATCAGGAGAGTCAGAGCCTATGCTCCTTTACCTGGCAGCTACCAACAGAGTCATCAGCCTCGTCATCGTGGTGGAGCGACAGGAACAAGGACACAAGAATGGAGTCCAAAGACCAGTCTACTACATCAGCGAAGTGCTGACGGAATCCAAACAAAGATACCCTCACTTTCAGAAGCTAGCCTATGGAGTATTCTTAGGCAGCAGGAAGCTGAGACACTACTTCCAGGAGCATCCAGTAACAGTCGTGAGCAAAGCTCCGCTGTCAATGATTCTCAATAACGCTGACGCAACAGGACGCACAGCAAAATGGGGCATTGAATTATCCGCCTTCGACATCAACTACAAAGCTAGGACCGCGGTCAAATCCCAAATCTTGGCAGATTTTGTCGCAGATTGGACAGAAGCTCCGGATACAAACCGGAGCCGGAACCGGAGACATGGGTTATGCACTTCGATGGATCCAAGCAGCATCAAGGCTCGGGAGCCGGAGTCACCCCGAAGTCCCTCACCGGAGAAGAACCGCAATGACGTTTTGCGGATCCACTTCGAAGCTACAAACAACATGGCGGAATACGAGGCTCTACTACACGGACTGCGCATCGCTAAGGAGATAGGGATCAAGCACATTATTTGCTGCGGAGATTCCGACCCGGTGGCACAAAGCAAGTAGCCGGAACTCGGAACGCCGTAAATTCCGTCATGGCGGCTTACGAGAGATGAAGTTGACGAGATCGCCAAGTGCTTTCTCGGATACGAAGTCAAGTACGTCAGGAGAGACGACAACGCAGCGGCGTACATGCTATCCAAGCTCGGATCCGGCAGAAACCAATTCCGCCCGGTATTTTCCTCGGAGCACCTCGCGGATACCCTCGGTGAAGGGCGCTAACCCGGAGAACCCGGATGTGGCAGTATCTCCGGCTAGAGAAGTGATGGCTATCATTCCGGCCTGGACGCAGCCTTTCCTGGACTACCTCATCGATCAAAAGTTGCCAGAGGACGAGGTCCTCGCACGACAGATCGTCAGACGAGCAAGATCCTACACAATAGTTGATGGACAGCTCTATAAAAGAAGTGCAATAGGGGTATTTCTCAAATGCGTCTCTAATCAAGATGGTATTGAGATACTCAGAGAGATCCATGCTGGGGATTGCGGGCATCACGCTGCTCCCAGATCACTCGTTGCAAAAGCCTTTCGGCTTGGATTCTACTGGCTCACAGCTAAAGAAGATGCTGATAAGTTGGTAAAAACTTGCCGCGGTTGTCAGTACTACGCTACTCAACCAAACGCTCCAGCCCAAGAGCTGAAGACCATCCCTATCACCTGGCCGTTCGCGGTCCGGGGGCTTGATATGGTTGGTAAGCTAAAGAAATCATCTCCCGGCGGTTTTGAATACCTCCCGGTCGCTATTGATAAGTTCAAGTAAATGGATCGAGGCAAAGCCGGTGAGAAAAGCCGATGGTGCTATGGCACTCAAATTCGTCTCGCAGCCTCGTAACGAGATTCGGCATCCCGCACAAGCATAATCACAGACAATGGCACGAACTTCGCGCAAGGAGAATTGAAGGATTATTGTCATGACGTTGGGATCTGGCTAGACCTGGCATCCGTGGCTCATCCACAGTCCAATGGTCAGGTAGAAAGAGCCAACGGACTCCTTTTATCCGGAATCAAACCACGCCTTGAAGAACCGCTTCGTCGCGCGGCCGAAGCCTGGGCAGAGGAGCTGGACTCCGTCCTGTGGAGTTTACGAACTACCCCCAACAGGTCAACAGGATTCACTCCGTTTTTCCTGGTATACGGATCCGAAGCTGTGCTCCCTTCCGACATCATCCATGATTCACCGCGAGTCTCCGCCTACAACGAAGAAACTGCTGATGAGGCCGGACAGCTATCCGTGGACTTGATCGAAGAAGCTCGGAATTTAGCAGACCAACGTTCCACCATTTACCAGCAGAAACTCCGACGCTACCATAGTCGTCGAGTTCGGAATCGCTCGTTCATGACCGGAGACTTGGTCCTCCGCCTTCGCCAGGTGAAAGATCATAAGTTGCAATCTCCATGGGAAGGACCCTTCATCGTTAGCAAAGTGCTTCACAACGGATCGTACTACCTCGTCGATTTCCGAGAGCTAAAAGACAAACCTGCCAATTGGCACCGGAAACGCAAACGGGAGAATCCGGATGACATCTACGATGAAACAGAACGTCCTTGGAACATTGCACAGCTACGTCCTTTCCACACTTAGCGTAGAATTACATACTTTGTAACAATATTATACATGATCAATGAAATAAAGCTTTTGGTTCACTCTATGAGTCATCTACCTCCTTTACTTGTTCATTTTTAGATCGTGTACGTTTTCCGACTAAAACCGCGAGCTGGATATTTCCGCCTAGGCGTGTATGAAAGTTGTGATTTTCAAAAATCGTCCCTTAGGACGTAAGCTTAAGTTTTCTGGTGGAAATGTTTTCTGTTGCGAATTCATGGATTCCTAGTAGCGATTTCCGGCACCTTGGCTGGGGGCTTGTTTCCGCGGTTATTGACGGGTTGCCATTGGGCTTCGTCGCTGCTGGCGAGCGTTTCCGGCTAAAGGTCTTCCGGCTCGTGGAAGGTCAAGCGAGTAAGCCGGAAAACATCAAAATCAGCACTTGCTTTCCAACGAAACATGCAAATACTATTAAAGGATAGCAGGATAAGTTGTTTCCGCCCATGCATAAATGTTTCGTCCCTAGCTACTTAAGAATTTAAAGTTATATTACAAACCCTCCCAGGGCCAAAATGATGCATTGTTTTTTTCGCAGGACTAAGTTTTTACTTCTCCTTAGCCGGAGAAGTTTCCACGTTGGCATCACCTCCTTCTGCATTAGTCGGAGCTTCCTTCTCTGCGTCTTCGGCATGCGTAGAGACATCTTCATCTTCTTCCGCTTCAGCTGCAGTCGGAGAAGCAGCGCCACCTTGGTTCTTTGAGCTTGTCCACGTATACTGGCTTCCGGATTGGGCGGGCCTGGTTTCCGCTTCGCGATCCTTCAAAAGCTCGGCTTCGAGAGGCTCGTCGCCAGGAAGAACCACCTTCTCATAGAATTCATCATGGCGGATCCTCCGAGCAATGCGTGTATCATAGCCGCCGACCGCGTCAAGCGGCGCATTGACATCAGCATCCGGAGGAACGCCGAAGTCACCCGGTCCAGTGTTCAAACTCGGATTATGCGCTAAGCACATAGCCAAGGACATGGCAGCTGCACCCCGTGCTCGAAGAAGATTGCAGTGTCCACAACCAGCTCCGGAAGCAAATCCATCCTCTTGATGAGCTTGCGCACATCGCAGGTTCGGCTCTTCTTGATGTTGAGGTTGTGATAGATTTTCCTGGAGGCGGAGATGAGATCCTTGCAGTCTTCACCGGCCAGCTGTAGCAGGTCATCGTGCGGGAACTGGCTCCGACGTTCCTCATCATCTCCGAGTGGATCTGGAAGATGCAAGTTTTGTTAAATACAACAAGTTACATGCAACATATGCAGTCATATGAGTTTCGAGGACGTACCCATGACGTCTGAGTTGAGCAGGTCCCAGCAGCTCTCTGCTGTCTTCATATACTTGCGAAGAACTCCAAGCTCTTTTTGCTGCTTCTGGATGATGTCGCTGTCAGTTTGTCTTTTCAGCTCAAACTCACCAGTTTTTCGAGCAAGCTCCGAGTTCTTCTCAGAAATTTTTCTGTTCTGCCTCTGCTAGTTTTGCTCAAGATTCTTCTGTGAAGCACGCAGAGTTTCCAACTCGGAGGAAGCTGCAGCGAGAGACGAGGAGGCACCTACTCATAGTTACATAAAGCATCAAGTTCGGAAAATGCGGAACATAATCCACAATCATCAGATAATCGGAAACCAACCTTGAGCTTCTGATAGTTGTTTCTTCAAATCCGCATTCTCCGCCTGGAAGAGCTGGATTTTCTCCACCTGGCTGATGGTCACACGACGCTGCAGCGCAATGTTTTTGTGCCACTCGTAATGCAGGGCTTTTTGTTCCTGCAAACACAGTCAGAAACGGAGTGAGTTCCGCAATAATGGTTTAAGTCTTTCTAAAGCATTGTCGCTGGAAATTTTTTCTGCCATCATGCTTGGGGGCTACCACGACATTTAAATTTCCTTTCAGTTTGAGTTCTCTCTAAAAGTATTCAGACGCTAACTAATATAGTTTCCGCCTAAATACTTGGGGGCTACTGGGGAGTTACCTTTTGCTTGCAAACAAGCTTGTCGAAGAATTGGCCAACGTTTTTCTTGAAGTCCTGGATCTCCGACGTTTCAACATCCGGTTTGCCCCAGGCATTGTTCAGCATAGCGTTGAGCAAATCTTGTTCCAGCTCCCACTTTTCCGCCTCCGTTAGTTTGTTAAAAAACTTTGTGGCATAGGCTTTCGGAGTGGAAGTAAGGTCAGCCGGGTCTCCGAAATTTTTGGGGAAAACGACCATATCACCTGCGGTGGCCTCAGCTTTGCCGGAGGAATTAACTTCTGCTTCCCCCTGGCTTTGTCCTTCAGTTTCGTTGTTGATGGGGCCCTTGTCGCCGGAGCCATCTCCGCCCGCTCTGTCGCTGCTAACCGGAATTATTTCCGGTGGAGTGGGTGCGGCAGGAGCTGGAGATTGGTCCGCGGGAGGAGGAGAAGGCTGCAGGGGGGCTTGTGGAGCGCTTGGCGGAGCTGGCGTCGAGGGACCAACGGCGGGAGATTCCTTCTGCATATACTTAGTGATATGCTCCTGAACATTGGTCCGCGCGGTGGTGGGGTTCGGATTCCTGTGAGCAAGTAAAAGAAAAATATACATAACACAGCTTACCAAGATAAACAACGCACGTTACTAGGAAACTTACGCTGCACCCGGAATGTTGGGACGTGAGGGCTTTCCTGCTGTTGAAAGCATCTTCAGGCGCTCGCGCTCCGCCTTTCTGGAGTTGAGCGGAGGCGGTTTGGTCACCCTGGGTTTCTTGGCGGAAGCCTCGCCGCTGGCTCCGGCGTCGGAGCCGGAGACTTTGGCGCGGGAACGTTTTGAAGGTCGAGGAGCAGCCTTTCGGGGCACTCGTTCCTCTTCCTCCTCGTGGTCCTCCGGATCCTCTTCCACCGAGTCACCGCTAACGGGAACTCGGAGTATGGTGCGCAGGTTCTCCTCCGCCAAAGAATCGAGCTGCGAAAAGAGTGAGCAAAACAAGTTAAACACTTAGAAAATTATGAGAGGTTAAAGGAATGCGAAGGAATAAGTGCTTACCGGAGGACATTTGTCGTGTGTGCTGATATCCTTAATCAGTTCCGGGACCGGTTGGCCCCGAGCAATTTTCACCAACGTCTTGAACCTCCTCTTGAGGGAGTCAGCCGGAAGATCGTGGCGAGTGACCCGGAGGAGATCATCCGCCTCAGGTGTAAGCGCACATCGGGCGTGCGTTGTAGCGCAAGGGCTGGATCCTCCGGGTAAACCAGCCGAGGGTGAGCCGGGCTCCGGTTAGTCCATCGTGAACTAACCAGGAAATCCTCCGCGCAGCCTTCTCCAGTATGGGCGTTTGGGCAAGCGTGGGGATGAAGCTCCAGCTCGCCAATTCTTCCGGAGGCGTGTTGCTGAAGGGCGGGAGTCCATCGTGGACGCTCGGAACTGGCGCGTTCTTCACATAAAACCATCCGGTGTTCCAGTACCGGACGGATTCGTGGGAGTCGTGAGGAGGATACATCCGACCGGAGCGGAGCATGAACGTCATACTTCCGCAGTTTAGCATGGCCTTGTCCTTCGTCTCCTTCTTCACTCGGAAAAAGAATTGCCATAGTTTGACGTCGGGTCGGATCCCGAGATGCCCCTCGCAAAGAGTTGCGAAGTTCGAGAGCAGGAGGTAGGAGTTGGGGCAGATGTTGTGGGGCTGGAGCCCGTACGTGTCGAGGACGGAGAGGAAGAACTCCGAGCAAGGGAGCGATAATCCGCGCTCGACCCACGCCTTTGTCATGACGCGTTCATCCGTGTCGGGCTTGGGGACGTCGGAATCGCGTGTGAAGCTCCAATGCTCGGAGATCATGCCTTCGTTTTGAAGCTCCCGGAGCTCCGCGTATGTGGTCTCGCAGGGCCACCATTGACCCCGCACCCCTTCACGGCTCCGGGCCTTAGAAGCTTTCTTGTTTTCCGCCACCTGTACCTTGGGTGCCATTCTAGCTTGGCCTTGTAGCTCCTCTTCGAGCTCCTGAGCTGTTGGGATCCGGCCTAGTAAAGTACTGGAAGAGGCGGAGAACGGTTGAGCAAGCCTAACGTCGGAAACATATGGTGGTAGGTACGCAATGGGATCCGGGCAAATTGGTTCCACGGCACTGGGATTCGGGCTACTCGGAGAACTACCAGTGCAGTGAGGAGAACCGTGAGGCATGCTTCCGGCTGCACCCATGCGAGCTAAGTTGAGTAACCGGAAAATCTACGCTACAACTACTTCTTCTTCTACAAGACCGGTGCACGTACCGGCAATGGCGCGACGGTCCGGCGAGTTCCGGCGAAGTAGAGGTCGACGAACCGGCGGTTTCGAGCCTCCGATGACCACGAATCGGCGGCGGAGTTGATTTCTTGATCAACCGTGGCGATCTTGGTTGGAGGAGAGGTTTGAGGCGGCGGCGCGTGAAGCTCCCGTGCGGAAGGTTCGCCGGAGTTGAGATCTGTCGGGCGGCGCGGCGCGAGGAAGAAGATTAAGTGGTAAGGTGCGGTGAAAGAATGAAGAATTACCGAGCCGCGGGGTATTTATAGGCCACGCGCGGAGATTCGGGATTCGGATCCAACGGTGGAAACGGAACGGTCGCACCGTTGGATGGATAACACGTGTCTTAGGTCAAGTGCGGTAAAACGACGTGGAGGTAACTTAACCATGCACTCCCGAAATTTCCGGCTAAAGATTCGCATCTACGAAAATTTAGCGCAGGAAATAAGGAGGTTGAGCGCGGGAAAAATGGAATCTCCGTTACGATACCTATTCCGAAGACGAAGGATTTTCGAGTGGATGAACCCGGAATCAAGTAAAAGTTTTGAAGCTCTTCAAGATTCTCTTCGGATCCGAGCTGAATGAAGTCGGAGGAATGATGAATCTCGGAGAACTTCGGGGGCTACTATTGTGGGTATACTTTATGGGTATATCAACGGCATGGCCTAGATCCGACAAGCCCGGGTGGCCCATAGTTGGTGATGAGGCATGTGGCCCATCGGGCGGCCCGATTGCTGTAGATCCCGAAGGATGAAGTCCAGCCCAGGAACAAGGAAGCCGGATCTCAACCGACCTACAAAGGAGGCCGGATCCGTGACGGCCCATGAAGTATCCGGATCCAGCACGTACTTGGAGGAAGGCGGATCCTTGACGTACACGGCAAGACATTGTACCGTAGTTAGGCAACTTGTATTCCGGCTAGGACTCTCCATGTAAACCCTAGATCCGTGCGCCTTTATAAGCCGGATCCTGGGAGCCCTAGAGGCACAACCACAACTCATTGTAACAACGCGAAAGCGCCCAGATAATTCCAGACAAGCAGCGAGTAGGCCCCGTCATCGTGCGGGTGTTCCGAAGCTGGGTAAATCGCGTACCACCGTCCCGTGTGCACTCCGCCCTATGGCCCCTACTTCTTCTCCCCCTTGTGAGGATCCCTCCTCCGAGGTACCGTCGATTAGGCAACGACAGGAAGGGATGCGGATGCTAACCTGAAGGTGGACTTTTTAGGCATAGATGCATGCTGGATAGCGGTCTATGTACTTTGTCGTAATGCCCTGATTAAATCTCATTGTAGTCATCATGATATGTATGTGCATTGTTATGCCCTCTCTATTTGTCAATTGCCCAACTGTAATTTGTTCACCCAACATGCTATTTCTTATTGGAGAGACACCACTAGTGAACTATGGACTCCGGTCCATTCTTTTACATCTGAAATACAATCTACTGCAAACTCTGTTCTCTACTGTTCTTCGCAAACAAACATCATTTTCCACACCATACGTTTAATCCTTTGTTTACAGCAAGCCGGTGAGATTGACAACTGATACGTCTCCGACGTATCGATAATTTCTTATGTTCCATGCCACATTATTGATGATATCTACATGTTTTATACACATTATATGTCGTATTTATGCATTTTCCGGCACTAACCTATTAACGAGATGCCGAAGAGCCGATTGCTCGTTTTCTGCTGTTTTTGGTTTCAGAAATCCTACAAAGGAAATATTCTCGGAATTGGACGAAATCAACGCCCAGGGTCCTATTTTTGCACGAAGCTTCCAGAAGACCGAGGGGGAAAGAAAGTGGGGCCACGAGGCGCCGCCACAACAGGCGGTGCGGCCCAGCCCTAGGCCGCGCGGCCCTAGCGTGTGGGGCCCTCGTGTGGCCCCCCGCGTTGCCCTTCCGCCTACTTAAAGCCTTCATCGCGAAACCCCCAGTACCGAGAGCCACGATACGGAAAACCTTCCAGAGACGCCGCCGCCGCCAATCCCATCTCGGGGATTCTGGAGATCACCTCCGGCACCCTGCCGGAGAGGGGAATCATCTCTCGGAGGACTCTTCACCGCCATGGTCGCCTCCGGAGTGATGAGTGAGTAGTTTACCCCTGGACTATGGATCCATAGCAGTAGCTAGATGGTTGTCTTCTCCTCATGTGCTTCATTGTCGGATCTTGTGAGCTGCCTAACATGATCAAGATCATCTATCTGTAATTCTATATGTTGTGTTTGTCGGGATCCGATGGATAGAGAATACTATGTTATTTTGATTATCAATCTATTACCTATGTGTTGTTTATGATCTTGCATGCTCTCCGTTATTAGTAGAGGCTCTGGCCAAGTTTTTGTTCTTAACTCCAAGAGGGAGTATTTATGCTCGATAGTGGGTTCATGCCTCCATTAAATCTGGGACAGTGACAGAAAGTTCTAAGGTTGTGGATGTGTTGTTGCCACTAGGGATAAAACATTGATGCTATGTCCGAGGATGTAGTTATTGATTACATTACGCACCATACTTAATGCAATTGTCTGTTGTTTTGCAACTTAATACTGGAAGGGGTTCGGATGATAACCTCGAAGGTGGACTTTTTAGGCATAGATGCATGCTGGATAGCGGTCTATGTACTTTGTCGTAATGCCCAATTAAATCTCACAATATTCATCATATCATGTATGTGCATTGTTATGCCCTCTTTATTTGTCAATTGCTCGACTGTAATTTGTTCACCCAACATGCTATTTATCTTATGGGAGAGACACCTCTAGTGAACTGTGGACCCCGGTCCATTCTTTTACATCGAATACAATCTACTGCAATACTTGTTTTGCTGTTCTTTGCAAACAATCATCATCCACACTATACATCTAATCCTTTGTTACAGCAAGCCGGTGAGATTGACAACCTCATTGTTTCGTTGGGACAAAGTACTTTGGTTATGTTGTGCAGGTTCCACGTTGGCGCCGGAATCTCTGGTGTTGCGCCGCACTACATCCCGCCGCCATCAACCTTCAATGTGCTTCTTGGCTCCTACTGGTTCGATGAACCTTGGTTTCTTGCGAGGGAAAACTTGCCGCCGTACGCATCACACCTTCCTCTTGGGGTTCCCAACGGACGCGTGTTGTACGCGTATCAAGCTCTTTTTCTGGCGCCGTTGCTGGGGAGATCAAGACACGCTGCAAGGGGAGTCTCCACAATCCAATCTCTTTACTTTGTTTTTGTCTTGCTTTATTTTATTTACTCTCTTGTTTGCTGCATTATATCAAAACACAAAAAAATTAGTTGCTAGCTTTACTTTATTTCCTGTCTTGCACTCTATATCAAAAACACAAAAAAATTAGTTACTTGCATTTACTTTATCTAGTTTGCTTTATTTACTACTGCTAAAATGGCCACTCCTGAAAATACTAAGTTGTGTGACTTCACAACCACAAATAATAATGATTTCTTATGCACACCTATTGCTCCACCTGCTACTACAGCAGAATTCTTTGAAATTAAACCCGCTTTATCGAATCTTGTTATGCGAGAGCAATTTTCCAGTGTTAGTTCCGATGATGCTTGCTGCCCATCTCAATAACTTTGTTGAATTGTGTGAAATGCAAAAGTATAAAGATGTAGATGGTGATATTATAAAATTAAAATTGTTTCCTTTCTCATTAAGAGGAAGAGCTAAAGATTGGTTGCTATCTCTCGCCTAAGAATAGTATTGATTCATGGACTAAATGCAAGGATGCTTTTATTGGTAGATATTATCCCCCTGCTAAAATTATATCTTTGAGGAGTAGCATAATGAATTTTAAACAATTGGATAATGAGCATGTTGCACAAGCTTGGGAAAGAATGAAATCTTTGGTTAAAAATTGCCCAACCCATGGACTGACTACTTGGATGATCATCCAAACCTTTTATGCGGGACTGAACTTTTCTTCGCGGAACCTATTGGATTCAGCTGCTGGAGGTACCTTTATGTCCATCACTCTTGGTGAAGCAACACAGCTTCTTGATAATATGATGATTAATTACTCTGAATGGCACACGGAAAGAGCTCCACAAGGTAAGAAGGTAAATTCGTCGAAGAAACCTCTTCCTTGAGTGATAAGATTGATGCTATTATGTCTATGCTTGTGAATGATAGGACTAATGTTGATCCTAATAATGTTCCGTTAGCTTCATTGGTTTCTCAAGAAGAACATGTTGATGTAAACTTCATTAAAAATAATAATTTCAACAACAATCCTTATCGGAACAATTCTAGTAATAACTATAGGCCATATCCTTATAATAATGGTAACGGTTATGGTAATTCATATGGGAATTCTTACAACAATAATAGGAACACACCCCCTGGACTTGAAGCTATGCTTAAAGAATTTATTAGTACACAAGCTCGCTTTTAACAAATCCGTTGAGGAAAAGCTCAATAAAATTGATATTCTCGCTTCTAAGGTTGATAGTCTTGCCTCCGATGTTGATCTTTTGAAATCGAAAGTTATGCCTAATAAGGATATTGAAAATAAAATTGTTACTACAGCAAATGCCATCCAAGTTAGAATTAATGAGAATATAAGATTGATGGCCGAATTGCATGCTAGGTGGGAAAGAGAAGAAAATGAAAAACTAGCTAAAGAGAATAATGTAGCTAAAGTTTGGACTATTACCACCACTAGTAATGTTAATGATTCACATGTTGCTGCACCTCCTACTAATAATGGTAAAATAATTGGTGTTGGCAATGTTACCACTTCTAATGCAAAGCCTGCAAAGCTACTGGAAGCTGCTAAAACTGCTGAAACTCGCTTGTGATAAAGCTGCTGAAATTTTTCCAACATTGGGGATGATGATCCCATTGCTTTAGATTATAATGGTTTGGATTTTGATGATTGCCACATCTCTGAAGTTATAAAGTTCTTACAAAAACTTGCTAAGAGTCCCAATGCTAGTGCTATAAATTTGGCTTTCACAAAACATATTACAAATGCTCTCATAAAAGCTAGAGAAGAGAAACTAAAACTTGAAACTTCTATTCCTAGGAAGCTAGAGGATGGTTGGGAGCCCATCATTAAGATGAAGGTCAATGACTTTGATTGTAATGCTTTATGTGATCTTGGTGCAAGTATTTCCGTTATGTCTAAGAAAATTTATGATATGCTTGACTTGCCACCATTGAAAAACTGTTATTTGGATGTTAATCTTGTTGATAATGCTATAAAGAAACCTTTGGGGAGAATTGATAATGTTCACATTACCGTTAACAATAACCTTGTCCCCGTTGATTTTGTTGTCTTGGATATTGAATGCAATGCATCTTGTCCCATCATATTGGGAAGACCTTTTCTTCGAACTGTTGGTGCTACCATTGATATGAAGGAAGGTAATATTAAATATCAATTTCCTCTCAAGAAAGGTATGGAACACTTCCCTAGAAAGAGAATGAAGTTACCTTTTGATTCTATTATTAGAACAAGTTATGATGTTGATACTTCGTCTCTTGATAATACTTGATATACACTTTCTGCGCCTAGCTGAAAGGCGTTAAAGAAAAGCGCTTATGGGAGACAACCCATGTTTTTACTACAGTACCTTTATTTTATATTTGAGTCTTGGAAGTTGTTTACTACTGTAGCAACCTCTCCTTATCTTAGTTTTGTGCATTGTTGTGCCAAGTAAAGTCTTTGATAGTAAGGTTCATACTAGATTTGGATTACTGCGCAGAAACAGATTTCTTTGCTGTCACGAATTTCAACCTGCCTCTCTGTAGGTATCTCAGAAAAATATGTCAATTTACGTGCGTGATCCTCAGATATGTACGCAACTTTCATTCAATTTGGGCATTTTCATTTGAGCAAGTATGGTGCCTCAATAAAATCCATCTTTACGGACTGTTCTGTTTTGACAGATTCTGCCTTTTATTTCGCATTGCCTCTTTTGCTATGATGGATGAATTTCTTTGTTCCATTAATGTCCAGTAGCTTTATGCAATGTACAGAAGTGTTAAGAATGATTATGTCACCTCTGAACATGTTAATTTTTATTGTGCACTAACCCTCTAATGAGTTGTTTCGAGTTTGGTGTGGAGGAAGTTTTCAAGGATCAAGAGAGGAGGATGATACAATATGATCAAGGAGAGTGAAAGCTCTAAGCTTGGGGATGCCCCGGTGGTTCACCCCTGCATATTCTAAGAAGACTCAAGCGTCTAAGCTTGGGGATGCCCAAGGCATCCCCTTCTTCATCGACAACATTATCGGGTTCCTCCCCTGAAACTATATTTTTATTCCATCACATCTTATGTACTTTGCTTGGAGCGTCGGTTTGTTTTTGTTTTTGTTTTGTTTGAATAAAATGGATCCTAGCATTCGTTGTGTGGGAGAGAGACACTCTCGGTTGTTGCATATGGACAAATATGTCCTTAGGCTTTACTCATAGTATTCATGGCGAAGGTTGAATCTTCTTCGTTAAATTGTTATATGGTTGGAATCGGGAAATGCTACATGTAGTAATTCTAAAATGTCTTGAATAATTTGATACTTGGCAATTGTTGTGCTCATGTTTAAGCTCTTGCATCATATACTTTGCACCTATTAATGAAGAAACACGAAGAGCTTGCTAAATTTGGTTTGCATATTTGGTCTCTCTAAAGTCTAGATAATTTCTAGTATTGAGTTTTGAACAACAAGGAAGACGGTGTAGAGTCTTATAATGTTTACAATATGTATTTTATGTGAGTTTTGCTGCACCGGTTCATCCTTGTGTTTGTTTCAAATAACCTTGCTAGCCTAATCCTTGTATCGAGAGGGAATACTTCTCATGCATCCAAAATCCTTGAGCCAACCACTATGCCATTTGTGTCCACCATACCTACCTACTACATGGTATTTCTCCGCCATTCCAAAGTAAATTGCTTGAGTGCTACCTTTAAAATTTCCATTCTTTACCTTTGCAATATATAGCTCATGGAACAAATAGCTTAAAAACTATTGTGGTATTGAATATGTACTTATGCACTTTATCTCTTATTAAGTTGCTTGTTGTGCGATAACCATGTTTCCTGGGGACGCCATCAACTACTCTTTGTTGAATATCATGTGAGTTGCTATGCATGTCCGTCTTGTCCGAAGTAAGGGAGATCTACCACTTTAATGGTTAGAGCATGCATATTGTTAGAGAAGAACATTGGGCCGCTAACTAAAGCCATGAATCATGGTGGAAGTTTCAGTTTTGGACATATATCCTCAATCTCATATGAGAACATTAATTATTGCTACATGCTTATGCATCAAAGAGGAGTCCATTATCTGTTGTCCATGTTGTCCCGGTATGGATGTCTAAGTTGAGAATAATCAAAAGCGAGAAATCCAAAATGCGAGCTTTCTCCTTAGACCTTTGTACGGGCGGCATGGAGGTACCCCTTTGTGACACTTGGTTAAAACATGTGTATTGCGATGATCCCGGTAGTCCAAGCTAATTAGGACAAGGTGCGGGCACTATTAGTATACTATGCATGAGGATTGCAACTTGTAAGATATAATTTACATGATACATATGCTTTATTACTACCGTTGACAAAATTGTTTCTTGTTTTCAAAATAAAAACTCTAGCACAAATATAGCAATCGATGCTTTCCTCTTTGAAGGACCTTTCTTTTACTTTTATGTTGAGTCAGTTCACCTATTTCTCTCCACCTCAAGAAGCAAACATTTGTGTGAACTGTGCATTGATTCCTACATACTTGCATATTGCACTTGTTATATTACTCTATGTTGACAATATCCATGAGATATACATGTTATAAGTTGAAAGCAACCGCTGAAACTTAATCTTCCTTTGTGTTGTTTCAATACCTTTACTTTGATTTATTGCTTTATGAGTTAACTCTTATGCAAGACTTATTGATGCTTGTCTTGAAGTGCTATTCATGAAAAGTCTTTGCTTTATGATTCAGTTGTTTACTCATGTCATTACCATTGTTTTGATCGCTGCATTCATTACATATGCTTACAATAGTATGATCAAGGTTATGATGGCATGTCACTCCAGAAATTATCTTTCTTATCGTTTACCTGCTCGGGACGAGCAGGAACTAAGCTTGGGGATGCTGATACGTCTCCGACGTATCGATAATTTCTTATGTTCCATGCCACATTATTGATGATATCTACATGTTTTATACACATTATATGTCGTATTTATGCATTTTCCGGCACTAACCTATTAACGAGATGCCGAAGAGCCGGTTGATGTTTTCTGCTGTTTTTGGTTTCAGAAATCCTACAAAGGAAATATTCTCGGAATTGGACGAAATCAACGCCCAGGGTCCTATTTTTGCACGAAGCTTCCAGAAGACCGAGGGGGAAAGGAAGTGGGGCCACGAGGCGCCGCCACAACAGGGCGGCGCGGCCCAGCCCTAGGCCGTGTGGCCCTGGCGTGTGGGGCCCTCGTGTGGCCCCCCGCGTTGCCCTTCCGCCTACTTAAAGCCTTCGTCGCGAAACCCCCAGTACCGAGAGCCACGATACGGAAAACCTTCCTGAGACGCCGCCGCCGCCAATCCCATCTGGGGGATTACGGAGATCACCTCCGGCACCCTGCCGGAGAGGGGAATCATCTCCCGGAGGACTCTTCTCCGCCATGGTCGCCTCCGGAGTGATGAGTGAGTAGTTTACCCCTGGACTATGGGTCCATAGCAGTAGCTAGATGGTTGTCCTGTCCTCATGTGCTTCATTGTCGGATCTTGTGAGCTGCCTAACATGATCAAGATCATCTATCTGTAATTCTATATGTTGTGTTTGTCGGGATCCGATGGATAGAGAATACTATGTTATTTTGATTATCAATCTATTACCTATGTGTTGATTATGATCTTGCATGCTCTCCGTTATTAGTAGAGGCTCTGGCCAAGTTTTTGCTCTTAACTCCAAGAGGGAGTATTTATGCTCGATAGTGGGTTCATGCCTCCATTAAATGCGGGACGGTGACGAGAAAGTTATAAGGTTGTGGATGTCTTGTTGCCACTAGGGATAAAACATTGATGCTATGTCCGAGGATGTAGTTATTGATTACATTACGCACCATACTTAATGCAATTGTCTCGTTGTTTTGCAACTTAATACCGGAAGGGGTTCGGATGATAACCTCGAAGGTGGACTTTTTAGGCATAGATGCATTCTGGATAGCGGTCTATGTACTTTGTCGTAATGCCCAATTAAATCTCACAATATTCATCATATCATGTATGTGCATTGTTATGCCCTCTTTATTTGTCAATTGCCCGACTGTAATTTGTTCACCCAACATGCTATTTATCTTATGGGAGAGACACCTCTATTGAACTGTGGACCCCGGTCCATTCTTTTACATCGAATACAATCTACTGCAATACTTGTTTTACTGTTCTTCGGAAACAATCATCATCCACACTATACATCTAATCCTTTGTTATAGCAAGCCGGTGAGATTGACAACCTCACTGTTTCGTTGGGGCAAAGTACTTTGGTTGTGTTGTGCAGGTTCCACATTGGCGCCGGAATCTCTGGTGTTGCGCCGCACTACATCCCGCCGCCATCAACCTTCAACGTGCTTCTTGGCTCCTACTGGTTCGGTAAACCTTGGTTTCTTACTGAGGGAAAACTTGCCGCTGTACGCATCACACCTTCCTCTTGGGGTTCCCAACGGACGCGTGCTGTACGCGTATCAACAACCTCACTGTTAAGTTGGGGAAAAGTATTGTGATTGTGTTGTGCAGCTTCCGCGTTGGCACCGGAATCCCTGGTGTTGCGCCGCACTACACTCCGTCACCAACAACCTTCACGTGGCCCTTGACTCCTACTGGTTCGATAACCTTGGTTTCTTACTGAGGGAAAACTTGCTGCTGTACGCATCACACCTTCCTCTTGGGGTTCCCAACAGACGTGTGTCAACTACACGCCAGCATTGGTCTCAATTCTCCAAGTCCCATTTGGCTACTCACAGATAGGGGCAGAACAATAACACTAGAACCCAAATCACATAAGGCAATTAAATGTTTGGTGCCAATGTTGCATGGAATGGTAAAGCTGCCCGGTCTTCCAATTTTTCAGGTAAGGCACGTTGTAGGACGGCACTGCATTGTCTCGACATGGTTACCACATCTGCCTCCTCCAAATTTCTTTTCTTGGAAATTAATTCCTTGAAGAACCTTGCATACATAGGCATGGAGAACAGCATCCAGGATGGGGATAGTTACTTGCACTTCCTTCATCTTTTCTAGGAACCTAGCAAATTGTTTGTCATCTTTATTTTTCTCTTGACGCTCTGGAAAACAATTTTTTACTGGAATACTTGTCTCTAAATGTATTGGTGGTTTCTCCTTATCATGTTGATGTTCATGATCCTTTCCCTTTTCCTTTTCTTGTATTGGTTGTGGTGCAACAGAATCATGTACAGGGATTGTTCTCAGGGCGGGTGTAACATATAGCGGTACAGGGGGGTTTGCGAGGATAGGGCCTGTAGTTAAACCACTCCTTGTAGTTACCGCATCAACAACAGAAATAGAACCGCACTGGCCTTTAGGATTTGCTTCCGTTTGTGAAGGCAGTCGGACATCCTGTATTGGTGCTGGTGACAATCTGGCAACCAGCTGTTGTATGGTGCTTGTGAAAGTTTCTGTCTGCTTCTTGATAGTTTCCTGTAATCCATTCATCATAGCCTGCTGCTGTATCATAAATTCCTTCATCTCTGAATTCTGCATATATTGGCTGTTCTGGTTGTTGTAACCTGCAGTGGAGGATGGAAACGATGCCATACTGCCATTGCTTGGCTGCTTATAACTCTGAACTTGATTGTGTCCAGAGTTGAATGGCGAAGGATTCTTATACGACAAGTTTGGATGGTTCTTCCAATTCGGATTATAGCCTTGAGAAAAGGGGCTCTGCGCTTGTGCATAAGCCACTTCTGACACTGAATGATCAGCGACGGCAAAAGACATACACTCATGAGTTTGGTGTCCAGAATTTCCACAGGCTTGACAATTCCCTATTGTCTGAACTGCCGACACACTAGAAGATGATTCAGACATGATACTGGATAACTGCTTCGTGATAACTTCCAGTTGAGCTGCCACTGCATCTGAATGGGCAACCTTGTGCATACCAGGAGCAAAATTATGGTTAGTTCTATCATTTGTCCAAGAAAAATCGTATGTGGCCATTCTTTCAATCATTTCAGTTGCTTCATCCAATGTCTTGTTCATAATGCCTCCTCCGGCAGCAGAATCCACATGAGCTCGAGTTTGAGATGTTAACCCCTTGTAAAAAGTCTGCATGAGCAGCCAGGGTTCTTGTCCATGGTTAGGACACATCTTAATGAGTCCCTGATACCTCTTCCAGGCATCATATAAGCTCTCCCCATCAAACTGCACAAATCTGTTAATTTTGTCTCTATGCTGCTTTAGTGGGAGGAAAGTATCTGCCATAAAAGGCTTGCAAGAGATGTGCCCAGGTGTCCTTCTGATGCAGGGGCGTGGCATGGAACCATAGTTTGGCACCATCTCTCAAGGAAAATGGAAACAACTGCATCTTGAAGAAGTCATAGGGAACGCCATTACACTTCAGGGTATTCAAGTACTCTAGGAAGTTCCTGGTGTGTGTGTGAGGGCTCTCTATCCCTGTTCCACTGAATTGGTTATGCTGAACCATGGAGATCAAAGCAGGCTTGATTTCAAAATTATTGGCCGGAATCGCCGGCTGGTCTCCTTCTGGGCAGATGTCTTGAGGGATCCATAGATCTCGCAGAGTCTTGTCCCCCATCCTTAATGACTTCCTCTGTAACTCAGCGACTCTTCTTCTTTCTCTGAAAGTTCTCTCAATTTCCGGATCAAGAGGTAATAATACTGCAGATTCTTCAGATCGCATGTAACATAAAGGGTGGACTAGAACCTTGAATCACTGCACACACTCACAACCAAGAGCTGGTCAAGGGTTAGTGCAATAAATCCAAACAACACAGAACGCATGATCTAGTCTGCACAAACAATAGCACTCGTTGATATCCAATCCCCGGCAACGGCGCCAAAATTGATCGAGGCAATTTAGTAGTTTATAAGTCGTGTTCTCCACAGGGATTAGAGTACCAATTTATGCCCGATTATGCAGCTAGATGTATCAATTTTTAAGATCGAGCAGGGAACAACTAAAAGGGAAATAGCCTAATCAGAGCATCAAATAGCAAATTCGGTTTGGAACTACCAGGATCTGAACTAATAAACAAGCAAGGAAAAGGGGAATAGGATCTAGAGCATGAGGTTCTGTATTCCAAACAACAACTGAACAGGGTCTAAGCAGCTTTTATCAAAAACTCCACAGTTGAATTCGTTGTGGAATAAACTCAAACACCTTACAAGCAGAGATCAAGAGACAGAGTACTTGATGGAATCAAACGAACTACACATCAAGGAGTAGATGATGAGAGGATCTAGGAGTCAATTTGGCTTATCTAAACTGCTGTTGATCAACGATGGGGCACAACAAGGTTGAGGAAGCGGATGATGTCGTCGTGGTGTTCATTCTCCTTCACCTCTTCTTCTTGTCCTTCCTTTTCTTGGGAGAGATATAGATCTCCTTTTCGTGCTCGCCGTGTTCCCCCTTCTCTTCTTCTCCCGCCCCGCACTCTCCAGATGGTGATGCTGATGAGGGGTGGTTCGATGTGTGTGAGCCGACGAGTTGTCCCATATATCATGTTGGGATTCTGGGCAGGTAAGATTGAAGGCGTTTTTGCACTTTTCCCCTTTCTCTGGTTCTACTTGCTCCACAAGAGATGGACTTGGTCGTTTGAACTGTCCGGTGGGTCCCTTGAGTGAGGATGGTGCCTTGACGCGCCAATGCTGCAAGAGAAAGGAACTGAATTGTAAAATGGCCCAATTGGGTGCAATTGCAATGTAATATAATAAGCCTTGGGGTAGGATATGCTATAAAAGGAGTGAAATTCAGGTACAAAAATTGGTATAAAAATGATGTATATCAATAAGATTCCAAATCAGAGATAGAAATGAATTTGCTTCTAATTCAATTCTGTTGTTTGGATGACTTTAGAATTTGTTGTTGGAATCAAATGATATAACTAATTCCAAATCCTGTTTGGATGTACAAACTATGGAATTTATTGAATTTGGGATGGATCTGGAAGGGAGATGTTGGAGAGGGAATCTGCCGACAAGGGGAGATGCGAGGAGGGCCGCCTGCCGGCGAGCGTGCGGGGCGGAGCTGTGAGGACGGCTGCCTACCGGCGAGCGCGCGGGCCGGAGCTGCGTGGAGGTCCACCTACCGGCGAGCGCACGGGCTGGAGCGTCGAGGATGGCCACCTACGGGCGAGCGCGTGGGCTGGAGCGACGAGAACAGCGACCTGCCGGCGAGCGCGGCGGGGGCGGAGCGTCGAGGAGGGCCACCCACGGGCGAGCGTGCGGGCCAAAGCGTCGAGGACGGCGACCTGCCGGCGAGCGAGGCGGGGCGGAGCGTTGAGGAGGGCCACCTACGGACGAGCGCGCAGGCCGGAGCGCCGAGGACGGCCATCTTCCGGCGAGCGCGGCGGCCATCTACCGGGGAGCATGGTGGAGGGAGGCGGGGAGCTGAGGGAGAAAGCGAGGGAGGCGGGTTTGGAGACGGGGCTATTTCCAAGCCTTCCCGAGCTCTCACCCTAGGAAAGTTTTCCAATCAATTTGCACATGAGGTGGGGGGCTTGGAATTTGGTTGTCTTTCCACAGATCAATTCAGAGCGCAGACCAAACGGCGGAATTTGCGGAATTGAGCGCAATTCCAATTCCATGCCCAGTTTCTATGCATCCAAACACAGCATTAGGGTAATATGCTTGTTGTATTACCAGGGGCCAAAGGCCACAATATATAGTACATTTACAGGTGCAAATATGCAGGAAACCCCCTAACATATGGGGAAACTACAATATACATATATATACATCTAACACCCCCCCCCCCCCTCAAACTCATGGTGGATCCACAATACTGAGTTTAGAAAGTAAGAAGTCATGCTGCGCTCGAGTCTGTGCCTTTGTAAAGAAATCCGCCAACTGCAAATCTGAAGGCACATAATGAACCGCAACAACCTCATCCTGCACCTGAGCACGTGTATAAAAAGCATCAACACCAATATGCTTTGTCATCTCAAGCTTGACCGGATCACGTGCAATACTGATAGCACCTGTACTGTCAGACAAAAGTGGAGTGGGTGTCGTAACAGGGACCCCAAAATCTGCAAGCAACCACCGTAACCAGGTCACCTCAGCAATCAACAAAGCCATAGCTCGCAACTCAGTCTCAACACTCGAACGGGAAACTGCTACCTGTTTCTTCGTCTTCCAAGCAACAAGCAAACCACCAAGAAACACACAGTAAGCAGAAAGTGAACGACGATCCGTAGGATCACTCACCACGTAGCATCCGAGTAGCACTGGAGCTGGAGAGAGCTGGAACGAGGAAAGAAAAGGCGCCGAGTGATCGTGCCACGAAGATAACAAAGAACACGGAGGAGATGACTGTAGTGAACAGTGGCAGGAGCTGAGACAAACTGACTCGGAATATGAACAGGATAAGAAATATCAGGACGAGTGACATCAAGATAAACAAGACTCCCAACAAGATGGCGATAACGGGTGGGATCAGGAAGAGGATCACCATCAGTAGGACGAAGCTTAACATTAAGCTCCATAGGAGTATCAACCGTGTGCTCATCCCCAAGAGGAGCACGAGCAAGAAGATCATGAATGTACTTTTCCTGAGAAATAGAAAAGCCATCAGGAGTGGAAGAAACCTCAATGCCAAGAAAATAGCGAAGAGGACCAAGATCAGTCATAAGAAACTGATCTCGAAGACGAGCCTTGACAAAGGCAATACTCAGGATCATCACCAGTAATGATCATACCATCAACATAGAGAAGAAGAAGAGTGCGTCCACGAGGAGAAGTGTGAACGAAAAGTGCTGGATCATGAAAACTAGGAGAGAAACCAGCAGCAGTCACCACAGAGGCGAAGCGCTCAAACCAGGCACGAGGGGCCTGTTTCAGACCATAGAGAGAACGTCGAAGACGACAAACCATCCCATCGGGAACAGAATACCCAGGAGGAGGCTGCATGAAAACCTCCTCACTCAACTCGCCATTAAGAAAAGCATTCTGAACATCAAGCTGGGATACAGACCAGCGTCGAACAGAAGCAACAACAAGGAGAGCACGCACAATGGTCATATGAGCCACAGGGGCAAAAGTCTCATCATTGTCGCGGTCGTGTTCCTGCTGAAAACCACGAGCCACAAGACGCGCTTTATAGCGCTCAAGTGATCCATCAGAGCGGGTATTAATTTTATAGACCCACTTACACGTGATAAGACGAACACCAGAAGAGGGAGAAAAAGATCCCAAGTGTCAGTGCGCTCAAACGCAGCGATCTCCTCAGCCATGGCAAGCTACCATTCAGGATGACGCTCAGCATCCCGAAAAGTAGTAGGCTCAGAAACAACAGAGACCGTACTGACTAGGAGAGTAACAGGCTGGAGCACGACGCTGACGAACATGCCGTGAAGGAGGGAGCTCATCGGCAGAGGACAACTCATCAGAAGAAGAGGAAGAAGGGACAGCATCGGAAGGATCTGAAGCCGGAGAACGGGGAGTACTAGGGGAACAAGACGGAGGAGAGGATGGCACCGAAGGTGAAGGAGGCGCATTAGAACCAGGAGGGGGAGGAGAAGGGACAACAGGGGGTGCATCCGGAAAAAGAAGAAAAGAGATATCATCTACCGAGTAAGTACCCGAGGTGGGGCGAGGATAGAAGGGACGCTTCTCATCAAACGTGACGTCACGAGAGATGCGCATCCGACGACCAACATGGTTCCAACAGCGATAGCCCTTATGCTCATCACTGTATCCGAGAAAAACACACTCAACAGACTGAGCGGTCAGCTTGGTGCGTTTGCGAGGAGGGAGAAGGACATAGCAAACACAACCAAATAAACGAGGAGTCGAGTAATCGGGAGAGCGACCAGAAAGACGCTCGAGAGGAATGGCACCTTGAAGGGCAGCAGAAGGCTGAATGTTAATGAGGTAAGTCGACGTAGAGACAGCCTCAGCCCAGAAATGCGGCGGAAGAGAGGAAGCAATCATATCATAGCACGAGTAGTCTCAAGAATATGACGATGCTTACGCTCGGCGACACCATTTTGAGCATGGGTGCCGGGACACGAGAACTGGGCAAGGGTGCCCTGCTCAGCAAGAACACCACGCAGGTGCTGGGAGATATACTCCCCTGCAGAATCAGGACGAAATAAACGAATAGGCATGGAATACTGAGTATGAACCATGGTTGCAAAGCGCTGATAAATAGAGAGGACCTCACTGCGAGAGCGCATAAGAAATAACTAGGTATACCGCTAAAAATCATCAATAAACAAAATATAGTATCGATGACCCCCTTTCGAAGGAAAGGGAGCCGGACCCCAAACATCTGAATGAACTAAATCAAAAGGTCGCTGAGATACAGACGCACTAGTAGGATAGGGAAGTTGAATCTGTTTGCCTAACCTACAACCCTGACACGAATGCAAAGACACGTCTCCTAAGACAGACCCCAGAAGACCACTACGAACTAATGACGATAAACGGGAGCCATAGAGGTGACCCAGCCGATGATGCCACTGCTGAAAAGATCCAGCGACAGAAGCAGCAACCGCAGGAGAACTAGCAGATGAAGTGTCAGCAGGAGGAACACGAAGCCAGTCTAACTCCCAAAGCCCCGGGGACTCAAGGCTGCGAGGGCCAGCCCCAACCAGGGCATGTGTATGGCGGTCCTGAACAGCACAAGAATCAGCGTCGAGAATGACGCGACAACCAGAATCAGTAAGCTGACTAGCAGAAAACAGGTTCATCTTAAGAGTAGGAACATGAGAAACGTTAGGAACTGAGAAAGAGGAAGTAGAGAGGGTGCCTCGACTGGAAATAGGAAGAAAGGTACCATCGGCCGTGACAACACGGACATGAGAAACAAGAGAGCGAAGAGCAGAAAGAACAGAAGACGCTGAAGTCATAGGAAAAGAAGCTCCAGTATCCAGATACCACGGAGATGACATACCTGGCTGTGTAGAAGGTGGTGGTCGCGAGGTGCCAGAAGAGCCAGGCACAGAACCAGCAGTACCCGTCGAGGAAGAGCCTGTAGCAGCGAGCAGACCATGAAGACCACGGAGAATGTCCTGATCAGATAGCGCAACAGCATAAGATCCTGAAGAACCAACCTACCGACGAATATAGTGCTACTGACGTAAGTTGGGATCCCTCTGCCAGCAAGTAGAGATAGTGTGGCCAGACCTGCCACAGTAGGTGCAGGGAGGTGTTGTCATACCACGAGGCTGCTGAGGCTGACTCTGGCCATGGACTAGAGGAGGAGAGAGTAACAACGGTGCGGGAGACCGCAACGAAGCCAGCGGCGTAGGAGGTCCACGAGCAGACGACACAGAAGGGCCACGAGCAGCAAGTACAGAGGGAACCTCAAGAAGACCAGCACCACGAAGACAAGTCTCCTCAGCACGAAGCTCAGCCAGAACCTCAAAGAGCGGAACATGACCACGGGCAAGCAGCCGTGCATGGCGCGGCTCAAACTCCTTACGGAGCCGCGACAAGAACTCAAAAAAGGCGCTGAAACTCCAGATCCGCGCGCACAGTCAGACAGCAGGGACATGTGGCACACACAGCTGTACGAAGACAATCAAGCTGACACCAAATAGCAGCACTCTAAGTGTAGAACTCATCAATAGTAGAATCACCCTGCTGAAGGGCATGCTCCTGGCGGACCACAGACAGGTAAAGAGCATCCCCAGACGGCTGATAGCGCTGACGAAGAAAAGCCCACTGAGCAGCAGCAGTGGGAAGACCCATGAACTCAGCAGCATACTGAGGGAGAACACTGGAGGTGAGAACATCAGCAGCACAAGCATCCTCATCGATCCACTGAGTGTAGTCAGTCAGATCCAGCCGGTAAGTCGCAACGGCAGTAGAGTGGTCCTGGACCTTCCGGTCATAATCAGCCAGAGCAGTATCATCAGCACTCGTGGCTGCATCCTTATCCGCCTGAGTAGCATCAGGGGCAAGGGCAACGGGGGTCGGTGCAGTAGGCGCCGTAGGAGCAATGGGGCGCGGCGGACAGGAGACCTCGCCAGAAAGCACACCCCAAAGACGAAGACCGCGCATATGAACGCGCATGAAGGCAGCGAAATCAGGATAATTCGCGCCATCAAAGATCACCGGGCAGCGAGGAATCGCAACATAGCCCGAAGAGGAAGAGACATAGCTCAGATTTTGTTTTTGTTTTTGTTCCTGATCAGATCGAAGCAACCCGAGCCTGTGCGGGACTCAACGCGACGGAAAATAGGGGCAGCATATATGCAGTCTCAGCCAATCTCATGCTGCGAGCGGCGAGCGGCCGGGGAGAGGAAAGCCGGCCGCGGTCGGCGGACGGCCGAGGAGAGCCGGCGGCGGCCGGGGACGGCGGGCGGATGGGCGGCCGGGGAAGAAGAGGGCCAGGGCACGGGGAAAAAGCGGCGGTGGCGGTCGGACGCGGCGGCGGCGGTCGGACGCGGCGGCGAGGTGCCGGGACGGACGACGGCGGCGGCTGCAAGGAGCTATCCTAGAGCTCTGATACCATGTTAGGGTAATATGCTTGTTGTATTACCAGGGGGCCAAAGGCCACAATATATAGTACATATACAAGTGCAAATATGCATGAAGCTCCATAACATATGGAGAAACTATAATATACAAATATATACATCTAAGACTTAACATGATGTCTAGCTATGACCCTTTTTTTACATCTCACGCTTCTGCATTATAGGAGAAAGCTGCAGTTTTCACCAGCTTCACTAGAAAATATGCAAGTATCACGATAATGATTTCTTTTGTAGTTTTCACCATTTCTATGTCTCAGATGTTTGATATTCAACCTATTGTAACTTAATGCACTGCTTAGTTCCGTCAACATTAAAATAGATGATCATATCTCATGTATCAATTTTCATAAAAGTGAATTGTTCTGTTTCGGCAAAGCAAACGATAAGGTCGCCATGTATGCCGAGCTCTTTGGCCGCGGGATCCTGATTCATTATCGGCGCCTAACTTTAGCTAAATGGAAACACGTCAAGAAAAAGACTACATATATGTTTATCCAGTTGGAAAGGCAAATTACTATCACTTGGTGGTTGTTTAGTTCTGATCTATTCAGTACTTAGTAATATGGTACTGTATATGATTTTTTTTCTTTCAATTACTTAAAAAAGTTTTACATAGATTGGACTATTTCCGATCTAGATTCCTTTTTGCAAGGTGATAGTGAGAAACCATCAAACACCTTTCTTGCCGTGCTAATTCGCAAGATCTATATAGTCAATAAGATAAATTGGTTCTAGCTTGTACCCGCCGCGGAGCGTTACAAATATTTTTGGCAACTGGCTTAATGGAGTAGATCATAGGTTCAAAAGTTTATTGGTGTGAGAGCAATTGCCATTATTTGCAAAACAAATAACAGTGTCAAACTAAACAAATTTTTGGAAGATATTTTTCTGTTCAAAAAATTAACCGTGACAAAACTTGTTGACTAATTAGATCTGAAATAATTAGCATGTTTAAGTAGACATTGATACAGAAGAGATACTAGGTCGATTAACTTAGCTAAGCAATGCACTAAGTAAGAAGTAAGAACTGATGATTGTGCAGTGCAACGTATTTGACCGGTACAAAGTTGGTTGACAACAATAAAGTTCGTATAAATGTTGAAAACTACAGATTTTTCCTGTTATTGCGCATGTCCGTCCTTGCTTGATAAATGCACGTCGTGTGCCAGGCTGCCAGCGGCCACGGCCCCGATGAAAGCAGCGGTGGTCCAGGTCTCTTGATAGAGCACGAAGCAAGCTCTCATCAGGTCCCAAGTGATGCAGTGACAAGACCTTTCAGCTCCAGCCACCGGCGAGGCCATTAATAGAGGCCAAGCTGATTCAGACTTTCCAAACAAGCTCGAAGCACCCGACAACCATTGCCCTCTCCACCTCCAGCTCCCTTCTCCTCTTCTCATCGCCGACGAGCAGCCAACGAAGTGCACACGTCCCGGGCGTAGCAGCTGCTGCCCTTCTCCTCCCCCGTTGGACTCAAGGGAGACAGGTGACTGGGCTTCCATTCACCCTGCGCGCGGCCTTGATCCCTCGCCGAAACTCCACCTCGACGAAAGCGAGCTCCGCCGCCCGCCACTCTGTTAGGCCTCCACCGCCGGGAAAGCGAGCTCCGCAGCTCCGCAGCTCCTACTCTGAACTCCACCTCGACGACGAGAAGCACGAGCCGCGTGGAACTGCAGCCGCTGCTGCAGATCTTTTCCTCGCCAGCCTCTCCGCTGTCGGGCGACGAGACCACCACTCCCCTACGCGCGGCCTTGTCCACGATCTCCTCACTCACCTCCTCCTCGCCGCGGAGAAAGCGAGCTCCGCCGCCCGTCTTTTCCAAGAGAATAGACAAGGTGAGTCAGAACTCAGAACGCAACCCCTTCTCTCTATACTTACCATTTAGTTGTGTAAATGCATTTTGCCATCTTTAGCTAGTAGCTGTTCCATATCCTTGTGCAGAGGCTGTGAACTCGCCGACGAACAAGCAGCTAGCGAAGGAGGAGTCGCTTTAAGAAATCTTCTTCCACACGCCCGCCTAGATCCGTAGCGCACCAAGTAAGTTAGTCCCAGTCCTCACTTGGTCTCCCTATCACAGGATCCATCTATATGTTGCTTCCATCTGCATTATTTGCACCGACCGGCATGCACTGCTAAAGTGCTAATCTTCGATCGAGTTTGGCAGATCTGAATCATCTATTCATCTGATGCATACTACTAACTGATAGCGCTTCTTTGTTTCATGTATTGATTTGCACGCGGTTACCACAAGCTTTCTGTAGATTTATTAGGACTGCTAATTGACATACCCGCACCTGGTGAAATTCTTGCACCCAAGCAATCTTTTATTTTCTTAGTTCATGTTTGTTCGCAATCTTTTATTTTCTTAGTTCATGTTTGTTCGATGGGGAGCAAATTGCTGGAATTGTTATTCATTACTTTGTCCACCTCAGCTGATTATCCACTGAAGATTTGTTCTTGGATTTTGTTCTCTGATTGGTTTCAGAAATTTTATCATGAAGCTACAGAACATGGTTTATAACTTTATATAGTATATATATGCTGTACACTTTTCTTTGGCAAATTGTTGATAAATAATTAAATATAAAACTTTTTGTCATCATTTTATACTTTCAGTTAAGAACTTGATTCCGTGGCTAACTATTACAAGCACAATTGTCTATCTAGTTAAGAGTTGACTTCTTGTTCGAATTTGATGATTCCGTAATCAAATACTTGCATGTAATCTGTCCAGGTACTAGTTCAGTTCTTGATCAAATTGATAATTCATCAGACAAATT
Source organism: Lolium rigidum (assembly GCF_022539505.1). Lineage (NCBI taxonomy): Eukaryota > Viridiplantae > Streptophyta > Magnoliopsida > Poales > Poaceae > Lolium > Lolium rigidum. The sequence goes on along the minus strand of NC_061512.1, from coordinate 63,191,102 downwards.
CTTATTTGAGAAGATGCCAGAAACATGGAACAAACTTATTTTTTTTCGAAATGGGTTGTTCCCCGGCCTCGGAACAAACCTATAATGCTAGTAGATCGCAAAACATATTAAGTCTAAAATCTTTAAATAGTCCTTAAGAAACAAATCGTTGGAAGTATTGTATCTATATGGCTATTCAAATTTTATGATACAACTTCAGGTACGAAACGTACAGAGTGCCCTCAGCTGTGTTCGCACCTTATTTTCCATTTACCACATCAGCAGATAACCATTTTTACGTACTTGCTTCTCTTGGATCTTAGGTTTATGCATGGTTTAAAAAGTTGGGCTGATCGGGTAGTGAGCACTTCCATCTGCAGTTCCCTTAATATGAAGAAAAAGAAACCCCCGGATCAAGAGCAAAATGTAAGATTTTCAATGGCCTGCATAAAACAGATTACTGCAACTTGATATTGACATTGTTTTGTTGTCTCTGTTTGCACGTTAACAGGTCCTCCTATTTGGAATGGATCGCATAGGAAATAGGCATCCCTACCGAGGGAGGGGAGTCATCAGGTATTGAACCCCATACTTTTTCCTCTCTGAGTTGAGCGTCACCAAGGTCCAAGTTGAAGTCACTAATACATTTTTTAATTCCAAGTTTCCAATGCAAGAATTTGATTATAATTTTTTATCATAACATGTCTTAGAAAATTACAAAAAAAATCCATTATCCTGAAAAGACATACTCCTGCAAGACGAACATAGTGACATTGTTTTCAAAGTGCTCGATGACTACTAGTCGAGCATCCTAAAATGAGCAAGCACAGAAAACACCCACCTTTTAGAATTTTGATTATACTGCAAGTGACAACAGTTTGGACGCATTTGCTTGAGTTAAAAAAGCACCTCCAGTGTGCTTTTACTTCGCTGTGCTAGTAAGTTGCTACGAAATAGCCAGGTGAAACGAAGCCGGTTTTAGGTAAATGAACAATGATTACTGATGAAAACAACGATGACGGATGGCCGAATCAAACGGACCGAACCAAGGAAACGCTTCATATTTTATTATTAGGCTAGTAAATGCTGTAACGAGTTATTTTTTTAGGCACATTGAAGACAATACTAATGGTGGAGGTTCTCGGAGAGGGAAGAAGCGACAAAAGGGAATGAAGGTTGGTCCGAAGGTTACCGTTCAATCGGGGGGCAAGTCAGGTTCAAAAGTTTGGGATCACTTTGAAAAGGTTCCGGTGCCATCCACAACGCAACCTGGTGTCACGGTGATTATGGCACAGTGCAATTACTGCAAGAAGTTCTTATCCTACAAATCAGATCAAGGGGGTACCGGAGCCACTACACACCTCAAGAGACACTACACAAATTCGTGTGCAGATTACAAGGTCCTAATGGCAAAGGTGGCTTCTCAAACCCTTCTCAACTTGGAGGCAACGGAGGAAGCCTGATCTTTGAGAGGGACTTGGAGGCCTTAGCTGAGTTTCTCGAGCGCCCGCACCCGGAGTTCTTTGGAGCACAAGTCAACGATCAGCCTGGAGGAGAACTGCAGTGGGTTGTAGTTTTTTTTTTATTTTTAGATAAGGGGAGTACCCCAGCCTCTGCATCAATTGATGCATGCAGCCTTTTATTAAACTTATTTAAACAGTCTGAGTTACAAACTTAAAACACATCATGGATCACACAAAGTTTCCACATAAAACAGCCATCTAAAGAAAAAGAGGAAAACAAGCCGCCACAAGATCTTCATGTGAGCTGCCTATCAGTACGCCAACCGCACCGGCTGTATAAATAGTGGGTTGTAGTTGCAGACCTGAGGGGAAAGATGGAGCCACCTATGTCCGAGAGAATCCAGTTTTCCGTGAGGGAGAACAACTGACTGGATGGACTAGCTCGAGCCCTGCAAAAAGCACTTGCCCGTCTATGTGGGCAGAATGTGAACCAGATCAAGGGAACCCGCTTTGCCCACCTTGCCAGACATGACTCAATGGGAGAGCCAATGGACCTGTCACCGCACCCAGAACTGAAGTACCATGTGGAGCACCTGGACTTCATGCTGCGCGAGACTCGCAAGGAGTTGGACAACTCCCGCGCCTATGCCAACCAGACGCACCTCCACCAGTCACGCAGACCGAGACCATCAAGATCCTTGCTAAGGAGCGCAAGTCACTTCGCCATCAGCGTGCCAAGAAGGACTACATCATTGCTCGCCTCCGCGGGAAGATAGCATCCCTGGAGGAAACTGTCAAGGCACAAGAGACCCAATTGAAGGACCTGGAAGGAGAAGGTGAAGACATCCAGGGAGGTGGAACATCCTACCTGAGCGAGGATGATGACTTTGAGGAAGCTGAAAATGTGGCGGGAAAACAATTATGGATGAATTTATCGCTAAGCAGGTACTTAGTTCTACTCTTTCGGTGTTCATGGCAGATTTCTCTTGTTATGCATATTAGTTCTACTCTATTTCGTTGTTCATGGCCGATTTCTCTTGTTATGCATATCCAGAGCTGCTTATGTAGTTCTGCATTTTAGTCTTATAGTTTTTACGTTTCAGATAATATCATGTGATGGGTTGATGGTGCCATTAAGGAATATGACATAATCAAAAAAGAAATTGAGTTTGAATGAGGCCCTGCTGTGGTTCTGCCGTATCTCTTGATGTATCTATTTTGTTATTCTATACATCATATAATATTGTTCAAAAGTTTGGTATCTCTTGATGTATCTATTTCGTTATTCTATACATCATATAATATTGTTCAAAAGTTTGTTGAAGCTTTTGTTACCTTTGTTACCTTTGTTGCTATTCTCAGCTCTAAGGCAACCATGCACTATTATGTAATTGAAGAGTGGGAAGTTCATGGAGAAAAAGATCGTTGTGTTACCAATGATTCTTGCTACCTAATTGTATGAACCGCCTCAAATCTGTCGGTTGGATGAAATTGATGCGGACCTGGATCATCCTTACATAGAAGCTGGTGGGGAGAGGTGGAGCTGGTGCTGTCCTGGAGGAAGATGGTCTTCACCTTCATATTTATTCTGTCATTAAAAAATATTCATTGATCATGATATTTTTTAGGTAAGCATTATGATTATTGCGCATCTGTTACTATAACATATCTGCGCTATACCCACTTTTATAGCATTTATTAATTACCTTAAAAGATTCATGTTGTATGTGCACTTGCCAGAACCCTCTTTTGAAGAAATGAGTTTGATAATCTTCCTTTCATAGTGTTTAGGTTTTAATGTGTCCGTCTACTTGTTTGTCTATCTGTTTTAACGAGACGGAACAACACCCTATTTTCAACTTATTTTTTAGTCATTGGACTGACATTTATATGCGAACAAAATCTGAATGCTAGAATGACCTGTATGTATGCACGAACATAGTTATATATGATTTGATTTTTACATGTTTTCAAACACCCCTCTTACTTTAACCTCCCCAATAAGTACCTAGTAAAATTGATAAGTTCAAACTTTCCCTCTACATTGTTCAATAGCAGCTCATCCCTCTTGTTTCAGTGATCCAAACCTTCAGCAATTGAAAAGATACCATCCAAGTTTCCCTCTACATTCTGTTTCTCCCACGTGAACCTTCCAGCAGCAATCTATTGAAGTGGAAATGGTCCAAAAACTACTTGCATTCTGGTACTTGCATTTTTCTCCCACCTTGGTTCTCCTAGCTCAGAAACTGATTTTATATCTCTGTGCAGCCTTTGGTCTCTGTAAGCAACACGGTGCCCATAATAAGGAGATGTCTGACTAAATGAGTTATATTATATATACATCCTGATCTGAAGCAACAAATGTAATTTTTTGTACAATGAATTTTATCAGCAACTATATGAACAACTGTAACCAATGGGCACAACAGGACATGTATGTTAACCAGCTTTCTTCATTTCTAGGTCACACTGTTCGACACTCACGGTGGCCTTGTGACCGGGGCACAACTCCTCGGCATAAGCTGGCCATTAAAGCATCTCTAATAGAACATGTAAATCCCGTTGGAACTGAACTTTTTCGGCGGATTTTCGGTTGTGCCGCCGGATTGGGCGGTGGCGACTCGCCGCCGCGTCCGCCTATCTTCCGCACCGACGCGGAGCGGCGCAAGTGGAACCGGAGCGAGGGCGCGCGCAAGCGCAGCGCCCGCCGGTGGACGAACTGGGGGCTCACGCCCCCAGGGAAGCTCGCGCGCTGCGGCAACACCGGCGAGGGCTCCTCGTCCGGCCAGTCTAGCCGCGCACCGTGGCTCCCCGTCGCGGAGAGCAGCGACGAGGATGACCTCATCCCTGCGCGGTCGCCGACCTTCTCGCCGGGGACTACGTCCACGGCAGCGACGAGGAGGAGGCCGTCCTCGCACAGACGAAGGCCGTCAGCAAGGCGGAGGCTCGGGCGCGCTTCCGCCGGGAGGAGGTGGACGCCGTCCGCCAGGTCCGGGAGTACGAGGCGGCCCGCCGGGAGGCCCGCGTCCGCCTCGTCAAGCTCGAAATAGTCGAGCTTGACGCCGACGACAGCGTCGGCGCCATCTGCCGTCGACAAGCTACGCCACCACCGGCACCGCCGCGCGCCATAGGTCATTATAGGCCGCATTTTGCTTTAGCTAGGTCGCGCTTGCCGCTGTACCACTAATTTAGATTCAATTTATCGAACAATGTAAGTATCGATGCTCAATCGGAGCATCTATGTCATGTCGAACTATGATCATCGCCTAATTTACCCGCGTCATTTTGAATTCTGCTTTTCAGTTCCATTTTACTACGGAGTATTTCTATTCTGTGCCACGAACTTACGTTTTCGGTGAACTGAGCTCTACTAGAGATGCTCTTAACAAGAAAAGAAGCGAACCCTAATAAGGTTTGACTGAAGTTAGACCAGTGATGAGAATTCACATAACAGACTCCCCCACGGCCGGAAAACATACTCCGCAATAAGTGTTTGTTGGGGTGCAATCTGAAGCACCATATACTTCCTCAAAAAAGACAACATGAGAGCAACCGTCCTTCTCACATCTGAGTTTGGATGATATGAAATGCTTGTTTCCAGAAAGAGCAGCATTTGCACACAAGACTAAGAATCCTTTTGGATATCAGCAGCCCTGCAAGAAAACAATGCGATAAATGAACAATTCTGAATACATCTTCGATTAGAAGTTGAGAGAAGCTAGTGCAACTAAAGTTGAGCATTGCCGTACTGGGTGACTGGGTGTTATGTTAATTGTTACCACTACAAAGTCGCTACGAAATATGCAAGGGCATAGGTAGCTGACAAAACCAAAGAACTTTTGTTGTCCTAATTTCTGTAAACAAAGCATGGCTGTCTCCAACTCTCCATGGCCAAATTTGCACCTGAGCAACTTTAAGCCTCTAACAAACAATACGCATAATTACAGAAATGTTGCCCCTGGTGTTACATGTTTACTGAGGACTCGCGATGCAGGCAGAGGCGGACATCCGCTTCGTCCGCCGCTAAAACGGCCCAAACGGCGTAGAGGCCAGGCCACATAAGCGGGGCGGACTCAAGGACAGTGCCCACTTGGGCCACCAGGGGTACCCCACCACGCTGGTTGCCACGGTCGGGCCGGCGCGTCGCTCGTCGCCGCCCAGCATATGATCGTCTGCATAGCTTGTCGCCGCCCTGCACCCCGCTCCTGGCCGCCCAGTGCCTTCCATCTGGTTAAACTTCTGATGACGTAGTAGTGATGAGTACTTTCACTTCTTCATCTGTTTAATAAATTCATGTCAATGTTATTATAGATTACCTCCTCTGGAAGCAAATTAAACGGGCAACAGCTGCAACAGTTGGGTGATGCAATGATCGACAAAGAACAAATCCATCTGCTGGTTGTTGCAGAGGAAGAGGCTGCCTTGAAAAGGCTGCAGTTGAAGAAAAAGAATATTGATGATGTTGCAGAGGATGATGTTCATATGGTTATTTAGCTAGCTTAGTCTTGACCAATATTTACTAGTTACTACGGACTCTAGTGATAGGAAACCATGAATTGGAAAAACTATTTTACATTTTGTGTAATATGCACAAGGGATCAATGGACTATGTAATCATTTTTGTACTAATTTTATGATGATGCAAGTGCCAGTTCTGGACAATAAAAATGGTGTATTTTTATGTCTCTGTGAGGGTTTAGTTCATATAAGAAACAAGTGTCGTTATGTTCGTTAAATAGAGCTGGCTGGATATAAATAACTAGTCAGGGTTGTAATGCCTGCATGGACCAACACTGTTGTACAGAGCTACATAATTTGTACATCTCTGCAAATTAAAATGTACATAAGATTTGTAAACCAACCAACAAGGTTTAGTTCATACAATCTATACAGTGATGCTCTATGAATATATAAGATATGCCTGTGTTCTGCATTTCTTGATTACTTCAGAGAGAATTAATTAAGCTAGGTGAGGTTTTTAGCATTGATGAGAAACATCACAATGTAAAGTGTTGGACTTGCAGGAGGGATTACAATGACACCGTTGCAACAACATCATCGGGGCCAACAACATGAGCTGGATGGAGCGCTCAACAATGGAGTTGATCTTGGTGCCATACTTGCTGGCATATGTGTCAACTTGTTCTTTAGGGGGTGCATTCACGATACTTGCAGGTGTGCCACTTAGAGCTATACTTGCTTCAGGATTCTGAGGGTTCTTTTGTTCTTCAGAATTTCCTCAAGAGTGATTATTTTGATATTTTCTGACTACCCTTCATTTCAAACTAAATATTCTGATCCGTCTTCACTTAAATTTCCATATATGACTCAAAATAAAATGAAACTAATGCTGGAAGTACATGAAATTCACTTTTTGACTTTTTGTTAGCTTGCGGTCTACTTAAAAGCAGCTACAATTTTTTGTATGAAGTTCACCACTTCAAAATCAGCAATACATGGAAACATGTAAAGAGCTAGAAGAAACATACCGACTTCTTCTGCAAAGACTTTCAGATTTAAAAGCACCCAGCCACCATATCCTTCCTGAAATGCAGTAGTACATAGCAGTGAGCATAAAAGCGTAAAGAAGGTCCAAGTGCTTCATCTGGAAAGAAGATTTAACAGTTATGCGTGGATCAGTAAGAAAAGAGAGTAAAAAAAAACATCTAAACAGATTGTGAGGAGCAGTTATGGATAGTGGTGTTGGTCTACTGCACCTTAGTAAAGATGATACTGCTTTGCACCCTTCACTGCAACAGAGGGCATCATTCATGTATCAAATAGCATCTAGATACCAACTCGCATTCACACATTGACAACTCGGACATCAATATCAGGCTCTGTGGTACGATTAGAACCACAACCCAATTGAACATTTCTGGTGTGATATTTGTTCATCAACTGTCCTGCCTCACAGAATTGACCCCTTTTAGTAAGTGCGGAAACAATTGGCCAGTATGAGTGATGATCGGTCACACTAGAGCCACTAGACTCAGTTGCAAGTAGAATTTCTTTGGCCTCGTCAACTCTTCTTTCATCGCAAAAAGCTTTAATCAGGGTATTGCATGTAATACTGTCAGGAACAACACCTAATCTCAGCATGGCATTAAAAACAATCCGAGCTTTATCTACTTTCTGCATTTTGCAGAAACTCAAAATGGGGGCATTGAAGGAGTATGCATCAGGAGTAATACCATCTATTTTCATTTTACTAAGAAGATCAATAGCCTTGTTAACATGCCCTGCTGAACAAAGCCCACGCATCAGTACATTATAAGTATGAGCATTTGGTCTAACGCCCCACTCTGTCATCTCCTTGAAGCAATCAAACGCATCATCCAGTTGATGGGTATGACATAGCCCGTCAATGAGGGAGGTAAAGGTAATGATATCTGGCATGAACCCATGCTCCATAAGCATCTCAAGAACAGCCTTTGCATTATGTACATCCCCTAACTTTGAATAACCACCCAGCAGTGTATTAAAGGTCACAAGGTTAGGAAGGGAACCTTTATATCGCATCTGTTCTGTGATCTCCACTGCCCTATCCACTGCACCTGCCTTGACAAAGCAATCTATGACCATGTTATAGGATGACACACTGGACAAGAGCCCATCCGAAACCATGCGCTCTAAATACTGATTAGCCTTTGAAGAACTTTTGCAGTCTACTAGTAAGGATTTGATAACCATGACGTAGACATCAAATGCAGGATTCCCACCTTTCTTTACGAAATCATCAAGAAGCTCGCACAGACTACTCAACTCCAGGCACTTCATGGCACAAGAGACCACAATGCCAAACGTCACATTGTCGAGGAAATAACCCCTGTTGTTCATCTTCTTCACGACCTCAACTACCTCTTTGGCCATCTCGTTCTTCGATAAGCAGTAGAGCATAGTATGCCATGCACTTGGGTGTGGAGGTGGCTCGCGGCCTAGCCACTTACTCAGCATCTGATACGCCTTGTATCTCCCCAAACACCGGAACACACCATGGACCAACGCCCTGTATGAGGCCTCATTCGGCGACACGCCCTTCTCATTCATCATGCTAAACAACTGAACCGCATCCTCTGCTCTGCCGGCATTGCAGAACCCGTCGACCAGCATCGTGTACGTGAACACATTCGGTCTGATCCCCGCTCCCTCCATCTGCCTCACCAGCCGGAGCGCCTCGTCGATGATCCCACGCCGACAGACCCCATGGACGAGAGTGTTGTATGTGAAGCAGTCAGGCTGGCACCCATCCGCAGGCATCTGCTGGAACCTGAGGTACGCGGCGTCGACGGCGCCGGCCCTCACAGACGCCGCGATGAGCGCGTTGTACACCGCGGTGCTGGGCCTCAGCCCGAGGCGCGGCATTTGCACGAACACCTCGTGCGCGTACTGCGCCAGGCCCAGCCTGCCCCAGCTGGCAATCAGGGTGCAGAGCAGCTCCTCGGAGACCTCGCAGCCGCATCCCCTGACCTCCGCCACCAGCGCCGCGGACAGCACCACCGGGCCGCGCCGCCACAGGGCGTCCTCCAGGGCGCGCCGCACCGAGGCGTCCCGCGCGAAGTGCGTCCCGAACCGCGCCGCCCAGACGTAGAGGCGGACGCAGAGGAGGGGCTCGAGGGGCACGGCGGCGTGCAGCACGCGGACCACGAAGCGCGGGCCTAGGCGCGGCAAGGCGGCGGCGAACTCCGTGTTGAGCCGCCGGAACCAGTCCTTCTCGGCCAGGATCGACGCCGCGCGGGCCGGGTCAGCGGGCTCGGCCGGTCCCCGGCCGGCGTTGGTGGAAAGGTGGGATCTCGGCGGGTTACAGGTTGAGAGATGGCCGCGCCGGCGGCGGAGGAGGAGACTGAGGCGCCGCCTGCTTGCCATCTGCTTCAACTGGGCGGCTGAAGAGAGATTCAGACAACTCTTTTGAGGAGTGTTTCCAGGTTTACTGCTGAGTTGACAGATTGCCATTATGAAATCACTTCAACAATGCAAATTCAAAATCTATGACCATGACGTTTTCCAAATTTTGACAACGGACGTTTAAAATCCTGGCTCCAGATTTTGACAACGGATTTGGAGCAACACGTTACCATGATTCAAGTTTGCAGGGTCAACATTGGGTTTCATGTCCACGAATGAAACCACATCCAATATGATACTGCAAAAGAAAAATCAATTATGTTGCCGAAGAAACAATTGTCAGCCACGAGTAAAATGCAAGGAGATTATCTACGGTCTAGATTAGATTACTGAACTTCACCTACTACCTCCATCCTTAGACAAGTGTAGTTTTTTTTTTTTTTTGAGAATACAGTACAACGCAGACGCTCACAAACACGCACGTACAAACACACCCCTATGAACGCACGCACGCACACCCTACCCCTATGAGCACCTCCGAGGGACTGAGCCGGCATATCTTGAGGTTGACGAAGTCACCACTGGCGCCTCGCTCGTTGACGAGCACGCCACCTACCACTGAAAGCATAGCGCCGGTTAATTCCTGGAATAAATCCAGGTAAATGCAACACCCATGCCAAATCTAGGATTTGAACCTGGGTGGGCTGGTTCCACCACAAGGGACCTAACCACCAGAGCCAAGCTCTGTTTGCTAGACAAGTGTAGTTTTAACTTCTGTTCTTAGTCAAATATTTTTAAATTTGATCAACATTATGAAAAAGAGTAGCAATATAACATAAAATCGGTATGTCATGAAACTACATTTCAAAACGGATTTAGTAACACTAATTTGGTGTCATAAATGTTAACACTAATCAGTATGTCGAGCGAAGATACAGATGAAAGTCCTGCATGACTTGTTGGGCCGGTGGCGACGGCGCCCATGGGTGTCGTGTCCCCCTTTGGAGGCGTCGCCAAGGAGTGCCGGTGTCTCCTGTCTTCTCGCCTGTTTTGGTAGCTTCTCCGGGCGAAAGCCTAGGGGCTAGGTCCTTTGGATCGGCACGATGGCGGCCTCCTCGACGTCTTCTCTAGTGGGAGTTTCGCTTTTGAGACATGACTTGGAGGTCCTGGTACATTCCTCCGGTGCTCGGCGCCGTCGGCGCTATGCCCACCATAGATGGCGACTCCAAGACGATGCCTTCTCAGGGCCGACCGAGTTCCGCCATCTTCTCCTTCCTTGGTGCGTCGACAAGGACAACCCTTTAGGAGTTGTTGTTCTTCGAAGGTGTCTAGCATCGGTCGAGATGCAGTTTTGTGGCTTAGCTTAGGATAGGTTCTTTTGTTTCCTTGTTATTTTGTTAGTGGTGGCTGTCTTCAGAATAGTTGGTGTGAAGTTTGTGATACGTGTGGTAGTCTTCTTGTACTAAAATCTCTGCCTTCTATAAAGATATGGTACGTCTTTAGTGTACCCCGAGAAAAGATATTGCTTCACCGGGTTGATTTTAGATATTTTCTCGTGGTTGTTAGAGGAGATTGTCCTTGAAATATTTGTCCCCGACTAGGCTGTTCGTTCGCTTTTCCCTTGCATACTTTAATAGATGTGTGCCTGCACATAGCATTGGCATTGCGGCACAAATTAAAATTATGAAAGATTTTTCGTTGGCACTGTTTTTGTGTAGCTTAGAATACAAAGTAGTTTGTTTTGGTATTTTACAGGATTGTAGTAAGACACTATAACAGCACCGTGTATCCAGTTTCGGATCAGAGCGTGCAGCACCAGTGGTTAGAGCATCTCCACTCGTCCCCCGACGAGGTCCCCGGCGAGCCTTTTTTCCATCCGGACGGCGTAATTCGGCCCAGTCGCGCTCCCGGTTCCTCGTTTTCGTCCGGATTTGGGCCTAAATTCATCCGGCGATCCCACGCCATCCCCGGCCCCCCGGGGAGCGCTCGGGGACTCCGGACGAAACGAAAGCGCAGGAAATACCGAGGAAACTTCCCGCGCGTCTGGTGGCCCCAACTTGTCGGCGAGAGAAACCGATCGTCGTCCTCATCGCATCGTCTTCCGCGCGCTGTAAAAGCCTGCCGCCGGTCTGCATTCGCCGGCCACGCGGCGAGTTAATGTCGTCGTCTTCCGCGCACGCATCGTCTTTCGCGCGCAGTAAAGGCTGCCGCCGGTCAGCTCGCCGCGGACGCGTCGCATTCCACGCGGCATTAATCCCCCGCGCCAGCCGCGCCTATATACGCCGCTCCGCTCGCCGCGAGGCGTACCCCGTGCTCCACTCTCCCTCCACTCTCCCTCTACTCTCCCGATGGCGTTCTACGACGACGACGGCGCAGCCAACAACGGATTCCCCCGCCGGTCGCTCCACGCGTGGGAGGGGCACCTCCTCCACCAAGCGGGGTACCCCTGCCCGCCGGACACGAGGCCTCCAGGCGGCGGGTGGCGGCTCAGTGCTGGCGGCGTACCAATCCCGCCGCCGCCTCGGATGACCATGACGGACGAGGAGCGCGCCGAGCCGCGCCACCACCCCGACAACTACACGGCGTGGAACTCCTACTTCCTCCAGCGGTGGGAGCGGGAGCTCGCCTCATACGACGGCCCGCCGCCTCCGCCTCCGTGCAACAACGCCGCGGGCCGCCGACGTTGGTGGAGCGCGCCGGATAGGACGCTGGCGAACGTCCTCGAGCACATCGAGGGCGGCAACTACCCAGTGCTCACGATGCCCCCTGCATCGAGGGCATCGGCGAGCCACCGCCGGGGAAACGTCTGGCAGCCACGGCGCATGGCTGCCAGCTCGTCGTCTTCCGGATCGGCGCCGAGGTCATCCTTGGCGCCGGTGAAGAAGGAGGCGACGTCGCCTTCGACGCCGGCGCGCGTGAAGAAGGAGCCGGCGTCTCCGCCGCCGACCGTAGGGCGCAGCAGCGGCGCCCTCGTCATCCGCGACCAGCCTTCCGCGCCGCGGAGCGGCCGGAAGAAGACGAAGAAAGAGGCCGCCGCAAACCAGCTCGCCGAGGAGGAGGCGAAGCGCGCGGAGGACGCCGCGATGGCGGAGGCGATCGCCAGGTCGCTGAAGGACATGGAGGAGGAGAAGCGCGCGGACGACGCCGCACTGGACTGGTCCAGGCGCGACTGGGAGCGCGAGGAGGCGGAGCAGCAGCGGCGGCCGCCGGACCCGGCCGCCGCACGCCAACTCCGCCGCCCGCGCCGCTCCAACCGCCGACGACGATGTCGCGCGCTACCGCCGTCCCGCGACACCTCCATCTGGCGTCGCTGTCCCCTTCGTCGACCTCGAGTCCTCCGACGACGAATGGTACAAGCCATCCCCAGGGTGGGGAGACGCCGGCCAGGACAGCAGCAGCCAGGCCGCGCAGCCGAAGGTCAAGGACGACGGCTCCGACGACGACGGCGGCGACTACACGGTGTTCTATCGCCATTTCGGCATGTAGAGCGCCGTGTTTTAAAATTAGCATTTGAATTCCCCTAGCCGAATTCGAAATATAGTCGAATTCGGCCTCTATGTATGAACTCCGCCAGTTATATAATAAATATCATTAAATTTAGTCTATATTCACCCGTTTTTAGCCGTAGTTTGTCAAGTTTCCGTTTTTCAAATTCGCATCGTCGACTTCGCCTGGGCATGCGGCTGGGAAACTACTCCTCCCCACGCCAAATCTTCCTCCAATCCGGACGAAAATTTCGCCGGATTTAGGCGTGAGGAGCGCCAACGATTGGGATGCTCTTACAGTGCATTACGACGAAGGTTCTTTTCCACTTCTCCAGCACTTGCCGCGGAGTTGGTAGGTCTGCCCGCGTTGCGATGGATCAGCCTACTCCCATCTTTGATACTAGCATCTCACGGGGGAATGATTAATTAATTTGTAGTTGACACAGTCAACTCAACTGAGTACGTTTCATGTACAGGCATTAGCTAAAGAGTCAAAACACCAGTTTGACCAAGTTGCATGACCAACTCTCACGTTGATCACGTACGCGCCTAAACCTAACAATCCAGCACCTACATATACACCCCCAGAATATCAACTCCATACAACACGATCATCATCTCTCGCCTCCAAAGCCTTTGAAACAAGCCAGTAAACCTCAGTCTCCACTCTCCACCAGTCTCTTTAAACAGATCGATGGCAACCAGAGCTCTGCTGGTTATCACCTTAACCGCGGCGGTGCTCGGGATAGCGCTCGGCGCTAGCTACACCGTCGGCGCACCAAGAGGGTCGTGGGATACCCAGACCAACTATGTCCAGTGGACCTCCAACCTGAAGTTCCGTGCCGGTGACCAAGTGTTGTTCAGGTACTCCCGAGCGACGCACAATGTGGTGGAGGTGAGCAAGGCGGACTACGACGCGTGCTCTGCCTCTAGCCCCATCGCCTCCTTCCAGACCGGCAACGACATCGTCCCGCTCACAGCCGCTGGCAGCAGGTACTTCATTTGCGGTGTTCCAGGGCACTGCGATGGTGGCATGAAGGTCCGTATCGACGTTGAGGAAGCAACCCCTAGCGGCAGCACCGGTGCCCCGTCGCCTGTGAGCCCCCGTGGAGCCGCACCGACGGTGGCGCCCATGCCAAGCGGAACGTCACCCTCAAGTAGCGGTAGCGGCCAGGCGATGCCTCCGTCGAGCTCAGCGGTATCTACTGGGGTTGGATCACTAGGGCTATGTTTGGGAGTTGCCTTCACAGCCGGTCTGATGGTCTTCTACTAGAGAGTGGTGTTTCTTTTATTATTCTCGACATTTAGCCGATCTCATGTATACTTGGATTCAGAGCATTGGTGTTTTGTACCTTGATTCATTATTATTTGATTTATAAAGTGGAAGAGCTATTTGCGATTAATTCATACCAATGTCTTCTTTCTTTCGTTCGGTGTATCCAACCGATCAATCGGGAATCCCATGGAAGGGATTAATTCGTACCACAAACCTTTGTGACACAAACATACATAATGATTTTTGTATGTATAATGAAAACACGAAATGCACGCAATTCAGTCTTCGTTACTGAACAGAACATACAGTCTACTGTACTGGACTTACAAAAAAAATGAACATGGTTCTCAATTTAATACTTTTAAGAAAACTAGAGGCAACATATAAAACTCTAGAAACAAGGAATGTTACCATTATCTTTCAAAGTCTCGTGGAGCATGACCGATAGGGTTGTACTAGTCGCGTGTCCCGGCAGGAGTACGCTGCGGATAATTTTGGTCTTGGGTGTAGCCGAGGCCCACTTAGTAGTCGTGTGCGTGCCACTCGTCTGCGATGCCAGTGTGGTCATACTAGACACGTGTGCCTTTTGAGCATGTGACTGGCTATAGTAGGCACGTGCCGGGAGTCCAGCCCAATACCATTGCCCCTCCCCCCCCTCCCCCGTGTTATCGCTAATTAATTAAGTAATAGATAAGACACATATTTTGCCTTCGTTTAAAAAAATCCTACATGTTGTAGAATTTCAAAAGATGCTGACGAGTCGATTAATTTTGAAAACTCATGCACAAGTCATCCGTGAATAAAACGCAAAAAGTAGAATATCTAGAGAAACTAAACTCTGAACTGCGCATGTTGATTTCCAAGAGTGAAAACTTGGGTGAAAAACTATACTAGTGATAAAACTTAGTGACAAAACTGACGACAGTAAAATGCAATCATAGAACACATAAAACACATTACGACGAAGATTCATCTCCAAAAACTTGCTGCAGACTTGGTAGGTGATCAGGCCTCCTGATCGATCGAGGAGCAGCGTATTTTCCATGGCCTCATGGGTATATGATTAATTAATTTCCAGCTGAAGACGCAGTCAAGTGGGGACTACATCTCATGTACAGGCGGGAACTAACTAATGCGTCAAAACACCAGTTTGACCCAGCTATGCGACCAACTCCCACGCTGATAACGTACGCGCTTACACCTAACGATCCAGCACCTATATATACAACCCCACAATATCACTCCATACAACACCATCCATCATCTCCTCGCCTCCAAGCCTTAGAAACAAACTCACAAGCCAGAAAATCTCTTAGTCTCCGCCACATCTCTTCAGATGGCAACCAGAGCTCTCCTCGCCATCGCCGTGACCTTAGCAGTTCTAGGGACGGCGCTCGGTGCCAGCTACACCGTCGGCGCGCCAAGAGGGTCGTGGGATATCCAGACCAACTATGTCCAGTGGACTTCCAACCTGAAGTTCCGCGCCGGCGACCAGCTGTTGTTCAGGTACTCCCGAGCGGCGCACAACGTGGTGGAGGTGAGCAAGGCAGACTACGACGCGTGCTCTGCTTCCAGCCCCATCGCCTCCTTCCAGACTGGCAACGACATCGTCCCGCTCGCCGCCGCCGGCAGCAGGTACTTCATCTGCGGTGTTCCGGGGCATTGCGATGCTGGTATGAAGGTCCGTATCGACGTCGAGGAAGCAACACCTGGTGGTGCCCCGTCGCCTATGAGTCCTCGTGCAGGTTCAGCCGCACCGGCGGTGGCCCCCATGCCGAGCGCAGAGATCACGCCCTCGACTAGCGGCCAGGCAATGCCTCCGTCGAGCTCAGCGGTTTCAGCTGGGGTTGGATCACTGGGGCTATGTTTTGGGGTTGTCTTTACGGCCGCTCTGATGGCTTTGTACTAAAATTAGCGAATGATGTATCTAGTTTTCTTTTTTACATGTATACTTGGATTAGCAGCATTGGTGTTTTGTTAGTACCTTGATTCTTATGATTTTATTTTATTAACAAGTGATGAGCTATTTCTGATAATTTTTCATACCCATAGTAGGAGCCCCTTGTACTGTTTCACTGGTGGAAAATAAACATACCACAAACCTTTGGGATGCAAACACACATAATGATCTTTTATTTATATAATGCAAACCTCAAAGGCGCACATTTCAGTTTTGCTTACTGAACATGACATTCCGTATCAATCTTGAGGAAGCAACACCCAGCGGCAGCACCAGTGCCCCGTCGCTTGTGAGCCCCCGCGAACCCGCACCGGCGGTGGCACCCATGCCAAGCGCCACGTCGCCCTCGACTAGCGGTAGCGGCCAGGTGATGCCTCCGTCGAACTCAGTGGTATTGGTTAGGGTTGGATGATCACTAGGGGTATGTTTGGGAGTTGAGTTTACGGCTGGTGTGCTGGTCTTCTACTAGAATTAACGAGTGGTGTTTCTTTTATTCTTTTCGACATTTACCAGATCTCAAATATACTTGGATTCATAGCATTGGTGTTATGTACCTTGATTTAGTATGATTTGATTTATTAAATGGAAGAGCTATTTGCGATAAATTCGTACCACGAAACTTGGTAGCTCGGGCTAGGCTCCGTCCGAGCCAGTGTTCAACTGGCCGCAAATTTGCTCGGCTCAGGCTAGCTCGTTTGTCCCACAGCCACATGCAAGAAAAACAGGCGGTTCAGGCTTTGCAGATGCTCGACCGAGCCGAGCCTGATGAGCCAAGAGCCGCAAAAAGCTCGAGCGGAGTAAAGCTCGCTCCGAACATCTAGCCTTATTTGTGACACAAACATCCAATAATGATTTTTGTACGTATAATTAAAACATAAAATATACGCCATTTAGTCTTAGTTACTGAACATAGAACAGAACATGCAGTCTACCATGCTGTCCTTACAAAATTTACTTTAAAGAGAAATAATGTAGTAACCAAGAGGCAACATATAAAACTCTAGAAACAAGGGATGTTATGATCATCATTCAAAGTCTCATGGAGCACTACCAATGGAGAAACTAAATTATATCACCTTTTCAACATCACACAATGAAAGTATAGAGATGGTAAACCTAGAGGGGGGGGTGAATAGGTTTCTACAGATTTTAATTCTTTCTTTGCAATATTAGGCTTTGCGGAATATAAAGGTGAGCCTAATGCAAACTAGGTGAAGCAACCTATATGAGGATACAACTAACTCGAGCACGAAGGCTCTCACAGTGCGTTAAATCACAAGTAAGGAGTTCGGTTAGAGATAACCGATAGCACGCGGAGACGAGGATGTATTCCCGTGTTCCCTTGCTTTGCAACAAGGTACGTCACGTTTGGAGGAGTGGAGGTCCCACGAAGGATTCCCCGCGCCACGAAGGCTCACCCTATTCTCCGGAGCCTATCCCACGAAGGAATAGCTCACTCACTTGTGGTAGACTTTGAGGTAGCCTCCAAACCTTCACAATCTTGCCCGGAGCAAATCCACAGCCCGGATGCTTCCGGACTCCTCTTGCCCACCTAGGGTTTCCAAGGAACCCTAGGAAGCAAGCTTCTCAATGAATACAAGGGGGGATGAGATTTGGCTTGGTAGAACGGTAGATCGGGTCCTCCTCTAGTGATTCCCTGGAGGGATTTGAGTTTGAGTGGAGGAGGAGGGAGATCTGAGGCTTTTGGTGTTTTTAGCAATGGAGTAAGAGAGAGAGAGAGAGCTCAAGAACAGCTTGTAGTGTAGTGCCTAACTGTTCAGAGGTAGGAGAAGGCCTATTTATAGTGTTCTTCGAAATACGGCCGTTGGTCACTTGCCACATCAGCAGATTCGTCGAGAAACCCGGCCGACCGGATTTGGCGCCGGACAGGCCGGTCCACAGCCCGGTCAGACCGGGCCGGCCGGTTTCCAACCGGAGCTGGGACCGGGTCTTGACCGGGCAGGCGTCTGAGGTTACTGGATGGCGCCCGGATGGCACAGGCGCAAAGGCCGGTTGCAGACCGGGCCGCTCGGTCTGGTGCCCGGTCCGACCGGGCCATGGACCGGAGCAGCCGGTCCAAACCGGGCTGGCGACCGGACGCCGACCGGAGGGCTTGCCCTCTTTACTGGAACATGCCCGGATGGCACCTGTGCAGGGTCCGGTTGGTGACCGGGCTGTCCGGTGCCAGGGCCGGTCCGACCGGATCTGGGACCGGCCAGGCTCTGAAAAACTTGCTGATTTTTCGTCAAATTGGGGGGGTCTCCCGTTGCCTTTTTGTTCCATTGCTACACCATCATACCTCTTTGGTTAATACCTGAAAGTCATCTTGTAGACATGTATTAGTCCAAATACTCTAGCACGGTGTCATAGATACCAAAATAATGGATAAGGGTAAAATACCCTTACAATCTCCCCCTTTTGGTATACGATGACAAACCGAGCTAGAGTTACATATAGATATTATGATAAGCTCTAAACCTTGATTCCATATAAGATATTACGACAGCTCCCCCATAATGTGTGCACTTGGAGAATTTGCGTTTGAATGCAAAGTGCACCATTTGTGGAATATGAGAAGCTCCCCCAATATCTTTAGGAAACAAGCATGGTATGGACAAGTATATCAAGATATATAAGCATAAAGCATGATTATCCTAACATAGAGTAGCACACATAATAGTCGTCCATACATATCCATACATGAATTATTCAAAGTAGCAAATGGTTCTTGAGAAATCAAAGCAAATACGCACAAGCCATATAAAATCCAAATAAAGCAACTCCCATGGCTTGTGACAATCAAGAACCCGTGATTCTAGACTCTACTCTCTTCTCCCCCTTTGGCATCGGAACACCAAAAAGGCGAAGAAAAGAGGAGAGATGCTAGCGTCCCATCAATAGAACTCGTGCCCCGCGGATGGAGAGCTGCCATCACCATCCTCATCGTCATCCTCTTCATCATCATCCTCGCCATTGTCATCCTCATCACCTTCATCCTCTTCATCATCAGCATCAGCAGAAGGTGCACGAGCAGGTCCGAAGACATCGTCCTCTTTGCCCAAGTGAGCAGGAAGAACTCGTGAAGAAGGTTTGAGGACCAAATCCCCAAGATCTCCCAAAATAGCTTGAGAGGGACCAAATCCTTTGGTGAAGAGGCTTGAGAGATCCCGATCTATGGTTGTGTGAAGTTTGGGGAGAAACTAGTGGTGGGAAGTGCCTAGGGCGTGGTGGAGATGGTGGAGGCGGCGGCCATGGAGGTTTGAGAGGTGGGGGATAATGAGGAAGAAGATCCCCAAGGGGTATCCTCTCCCAAGACATAACAGCCCGCACGGCCGGTCGGGCGCCCGGTCGACCGGACCTGGCGCCGGCTGGTCCGGTCCAGAGACCGGTCCAACCGGGCCAGAGACCGGCCACCCAGTTTTGTCTCATTTTTGCCTCGTTTTGCCCCTATGCTTTGTGTAAAAGTGTGTGAATGCTCAGATGATGACATGTACATATAGATAGATAGATGATGATGAGATGAGCATAGACATGGGATTAGAAAACACAAGGTTCTCTAGTCATACCCATTGGAGGGAAAATCCAAACAAGATGTAAATAGCAACAATGGGTATGAGTCGAAATATATATATATATATCAAGAATCATAAGTCATTTTGAAATGATTTTTGCAATAAGATCATTTGGCCTTATATAGTCAAATCAAGTTGTAATGAAGGCTCAATGAGGGGCGGGGGATTACTCCCCTATGTGAAAGCGCAAATGTCATGAGACCTCGAAGAGACATGCTTGGGTCCATATAATGACATTGGGTCTATTTATGTTGCACACATAGGTATGCATCTTACCAAGACATGGTAGGATGACTATCCCCATATGTGCTATGTCTCTAAGCTAGATAGCAAGATAAATGCAAGAATATAGTGCAAGAAGTTAATCAATCCAAGTTTTTAGGATCAAGAATACCTAGTTCTCCTCTCAAGTTAACAAAGCGGGCTTCATCCAAAGGCTTAGTGAAAATATCCGCCAATTGGTAGGTTGTTCCCACATGAGTGAGATCAATATCCTTATTGGCAACATGATCACGTAGGAAGTGATGGCGAATGTCAATATGTTTGGTGCGACAATGTTGAACCGGGTTATTGGCGATCTTAATTGCACTTTCATTGTCACAAAGAAGAGGCACCGTACCAAGAGACACACCATAGTCTTTCAAGGTTTGCTTCATCCATAACAATTGAGTGCAACAAGATGCCGCGGATATGTATTCGGCTTTGGCGGTGGATAAGGCGGTGGAGTTTTGTTTCTTGGATGACCAACTCACCAATGACCGGCCAATAAATTGGCAAGCCCCGGAGGTAGACTTCCGGTCAACCTTATCACCGGCCCAATCGGAATCCGAATAGCCAATGAGTTCAAAGGTTGACCCCTTTGGATACCATAGCCCGAGAGTAGGAGTGAGAACAAGGTATCTTAGAATCCGTTTGACCGCCATTAAATGGCTCACCTTGGGAGCGGATTAAAAACGAGCACACATCCCTACACTTAGCATGATATCCGGCCTAGAGGCACAAAGGTAGAGCAAGGATCCTATCATGGAGCGGTATACCTTTATGTCCACATCCTTCTCACCGTCACATGAACCAAGTTGCCCCTTTACGGGCATGGGTGTCTTCATTGGGCTTGCATTGGTCATGTTGAATTTCTCGAGCATGTCCTTCACATACTTTTCTTGAGAGATGAAGGTGCCTTTTGCAAGTTGCCTCACTTGGAAGCCTAGGAAGAACTTCAACTCTCCCATCATGGACATCTCAAATTTCCTAGTCATCAATAGCTCAAAAGCTTTGTTATGGTTGGGGTTAGTTCCACCAAAGATAATATCATCAACATATATTTGACATATAAATAAGCCACCCCCTTTAACCCGTTTGGTGATAAGGGTGGAATCGACCGTACCCATGCAAAACCCATCATGTAGTAAGAAATCCCTAAGGAACTCATACCAAGCACGTGGAGCTTGCTTGAGACCGTAGAGTGCCTTATGGAGTAAATACACGTGGTTGGGTCGGCTTGGGTCTTCGAAACCCGGGGGTTGAGCCACATATGCGGTTTCTTTTAGAGGACCATTTAAAAATGCACTTTTCACATCCATTTGAAATAATTTGAAATTGTGGAAAGATGCAAATGCAAGCAAAAGACGAATAGCTTCAAGACGGGCTACCGGCGCAAAGGTATCCTCAAAGTCCATACCTTCTATTTGGGCAAACCCTTGCGCCACTAACCTTGCTTTGTTTCGTATGACAATGCCATTCTCATCTTGCTTGTTCTTGAACACCCATTTGGTCCCAATAACATTGATGCGATGATCTTTGGGTCCCTCAACTAGAGACCATACTTCATTACGAGTGAAACACTCCAATTCTTCTTGCATGGCAATTACCCAATCCGGATCGACCAAGGCTTCATGTACCTTAAGTGGTTCAAAACTAGACACGAAAGCATGATGTTGACAATAAGTGATAAGTAATGCATGGTGTCTACGAGTTACCACTCCTCTTGAGATGCTACCAAGGACTTGATCCACTTTCATGTCACTTGCCCTTGTAGCGGCCTTGATCTTCCGAATGGTTCCTTCATGATCAATGAATTCATCTCTTGCTAGTACTTGATCATGAGGGACCACTTGAGCTTGATCATGAGTTGAGGATGTTTCTTGATCATCATCATGGTCTTGCTCCGTGGAATGGGGATCTTCTTCTTGTTCTTCGGAACGTGACTCATCTTGAGTAGAGGATGATTCTTGAGTTGCACTTGATGGTTCGGCATGAGTTGAGCTAGGCTCCACTTGTGGCGTGCTTGATACATCTACTCCATCATCTTGATCATCATTATGAACTTCCATGGGCCGGATGTGTCCAATGCCCATATGCTTGATGGCACTAGATGGATCATCATCATTACCTGCAACACATGGATCAAATTGCTCCACTTGGGAGCCATTATCCTCCAAGAACACCACGTCACAAGATACTTCAATAGTCCCGGTGGAACGGTTGTAGTATCTATAGGCGTGAGAGTTCTCCGCATATCCAACAAATATACCCTCTATGGTTCTAGTTTCAAATTTACCGAGCTTTCCTTTGTTGTTCTTAACAAGGCATTTGCATCCAAAGACACGAATATACATGACATTAGGCTTGTTACCGGTAAGAAGCTCGTATGGAGTTTTGTTGTGGAGGGGACGGAGGAAGAGCCGGTTGGAGTAGTGGACGGCCGTAGAGATGGCCTCTCCCCAAAAGTTGTGGGGTGAGTTGAATTCACTCAACATGGTTCTTGCCATCTCAATGATAGTCCGGTTCTTCCTTTCAACAACACCATTTTGTTGAGGGGTGTATGGCGCCGAAAAACTCATGCTTGATGCCCTCATCATCAACAAACTCTTGCATAGTATAGTTCTTGAACTCGGTGCCATTGTCGGTCCTAATCGCCTTGATCTCGGATTCATATGTACGTTGAGCTTTCTTGGCGAAGGTGATGAACTCTCTATGTGTCTCATCCTTAGACTTAAGGAGAAAGACCCAAGAGTATCTTGAGTAATCATCAACAATGACAAGTCCATACTTGCTTCCACCAAGAGTATCATAATGTGATGGCCCAAAGAGATCCAAATGAAGGAGCTCCAAAGGCCTAGATGTGGTGACAATACTCTTGATAGGATGTTTCTTCTTGAGTTGTTTTCCGGCTACACATGCACCGCATACACGATCTTTCTCAAAAGAAATGCCGGTTAGTCCAACAATGTGCTCACCCTTTAGGAGTTGTTTAAGATTTCTCATGTTAACATGACCAAGGCGGCGATGCCACAACCATCCTTCATCATGCTTGGCCGCCATTAGACATGTGGAGGGAGAGGGGCTCTCTTTCGAGAGGTCAACCACATAAAGGTTGTTCTCCACATGTCCAACAAGGACCAATTTGAGATTGTCACTCCTAAAGACTTGCACATAATACTTAGTAAAATATGAATTGTAACCGGCATCGGCAAGATGAAATATAGAAAGTAAGTTATAACCAAGGTATTCAACAAGCATGACCGTCTCAAGGCACAAGTCCTTAGAGATTGCCACCTTGCCATACCCAAGTACCTTTCCCTTTGAGTTGTCACCAAAGGTGATGCTTGACTTCTTGTTGATATCCTCAATAAATTGATCAAGCACACCTCTTCCTCCGGTCATATGATTGGTGCATCCACTATCAAACACCCATTTTGGACCACCGGAGGCATACCCCTACAAAATCAAGTAGAGGATTTAGGAACCCATCGATTAATGGGTTCCTTTGCAATGGCAATAATATCTTTTGGTACCCAAATTGAGTACTCTCTATAAGCATAGCCATTAGGAGGGCCAACATAGTTAGCATAAACATCACCATAATAATCAACAAATAATGCATAGTGATCGTTTGGCCCCGTGCGGTCACCACTAGTGGCTTTGCCCCTTGAGGCTTTGCCATTATTAGTGACCTTCTTGTTCCTATCTTGAGCGGGTTTCTCCTTGTTGTAGTTCTTCTTCTTGTGAGACTTGGGAACATATCCAAGTCCAAACTTTTGATTGTTTGACCTTTGCTTACTCAAGAGGTCATCCAAACCCATCTTGTTCTTGGCGGTGGTGAACTTTGCAAGTTCCTTTGTTAACCTAACATTTTCCTCAAGAATAGATGCATGCTCACAAGAGGATTCATTAGGATGATAGTCGAGACCATATTTAGTCACCAAGGATTCAAGATATGCATTGGTCTCAACATGCAAAGAGAGTTCCTCTTGTAAACGAACATGTTCCTCAACAAGCTTAGCATGCTCACTAGTAAAAGATGTAGGGGAACTAGCATGCTTTTCAACAACAATGGGATCCTTCATTGATTCAAGTGCTTTCATGTAGGTTTCTTGGAGTAGGTCATGATTCTCTCCAAGTTTCTTGAGCTCATCCTTTACAAGCTTGTTAGCTCTTTCAAGGTGGTCAAGATCCCTAGTGAGATAAGCATGAGCAACTTCAAGTTCCTCCTTTGAGGTATGGAGCACTTGAGTCAAAGATTGAGCCCTATCAATAGTTTCTAGGTCCTTAACTTTATCAAGTTCATAAGTTTCAATTTGTTGCTTAAGGCCTTGAGATATGCACCTTTCGGTTTTTAGCTCTTGTCTTAGGAGATCGAATCTCCGTTCCTTTTCATTCAATTGATATTCTAATTCCTCAATGGACTCATCCTTTTCTTTGAGAGAGTCCATCAAGAAATCAAACTTGACAAGAGCTTCACCACGAAGGGTGCATCTAACATTATAAAGTTCCTTAAGCACAATTAATTCATCTTGATTTTCATTTTCATCATCAAGAACACTAGATAGAGAAGGTGGAGGTTCCATTACCTTGGTTTCTCTTGCCATTAGACAAGAGCCAACGATTGTAGAGGGAAGAGAGTCATCGGAGTCATCGTCTTGAGTTGTTCTTGCCATGAAGGAAGAGCCAATATCATTCTCCGTGGAGTAATCCTTGGAGTAGTCATATGTGAAGAGTGACCCGGGCTTAGAAAAAGCCAAACCGGCCACTCCGGCCTCCTTCTCCTCATCTTCCTCTTCTTCATCGGACAAGTACTCGGCTCCAACAAAAGCCCTTCCCTTGTTCTTCTTGTATCGATCATTGATTGGGTTTGGCTTCAACCTTGGCTTGACCCCTTTGATGAACTTTGGCTTGTCTACCCTTTTCTCATAAGGGCACTCATTTGCAAAGTGGCTATCTTCATCACAGCTTGTAGCAAGTTCTCTTCTTCTTCTTGTCATTGAAGAGCATTGGAAGCTTTCCCTTGTACTTCTTGGCAAAGAAGGCAAAGTCGGTACCAATGTCACTAGTTGAGGTCATCTCTTCCTCTTCTTCAAATTCATATTCTTCTTCTCCTCCATGATCGGCCCTAGCTTTGAGAGCAAGATTGCGTGGCGCTTCATGGTTGTGTGAGGCTTCATCAACACGGTTCATTGCCATGAGCCTCTTTCCCGCTTTGGCCATGTTTTCATTGGCGGCCACATAGGAGACTAGATCATCGGAGTTGAGATCGGCACTCTTGGTCATGATTTGTAAGTTGAGTGCAAGATTGGTGTCTTCTTGTTTGACGGCAATCATAGCAATGACCTTGGACTTTATAAATGCTTCATTCATCTCGAAGCCGTCATTGTACTTCTCAACACCGAGTCCCTTGACCCTTACTCTAAGAGCACCAAGTCTTGCATAAGCATCGGCCACGGACTCTCCTTCTCGAATCATGAATTGATGAGCCTCTTGCTTTGCGGTCTCATAAAGAGCGGATTGGATCAAATCGGTTCCCTCTTGGAGTACTACGATTCGATCCCACAACTCTTTAGCGGACTCTATGTCATTGACTTGATCAAGGAGCTTGCGGTTGATGCCACTCCTAATCTTGTCACGGGCGGAGGCGTTGAGTTGACGGTTGTAGAATTCGGTGGAGGTCAACCGAATGGGATCTTGTGGCTCCCGGTATCCATGAACAATGATCTCCCACAACTCCACGCCTGCAGCTGCGAATATGAGATTCCATAGAAGATTTCCAAAAGGAAAGTGAGTTCCATCAAAATGGGGAACATTCCCACTATGGTTTATATGAGGCATGGGTGAAGTGTTTTTGGGATATTCATGGTTGACTTGGCGATAGCTCCCTAGTGAGGCCGAAGCCGTACTAGAAGGCCCACTAGTCAAGTTCTTAAGCATGGCAGACATCTTTGCCATTTGGCTTTGTAGCTCATCCTCCTTTTTCTTCTTCTCGGCATCATATGCCAAGAATCTAGATTTCATTTCTTTAACCGAAAGGTTAGAGTCTTCATCTAGACCCTCGAATAGTTTATCCATCTCACTCTTAAGGCGGTGAAGCCCTTAATAAGAGTCCAGGCTCTGATACCAATTGAAAGTATAGAGATGGTAAACCTAGAGGGGGTGAATAGGTTTCTACAGATTTTAATTCTTTCTTTGCAATATTAGGCTTTGCGGAATATAAAGGTGAGCCTAATGCAAACTAGGTGAAGCAACCTATATGAGGATACAACTAACTCGAGCACGAAGGCTCTCACAGGTAGTTAAATCACAAGTAAGGAGTTCGGTTAGAGATAACCGATAGCACGCGGAGACGAGGATGTATTCCCGTGTTCCCTTGCTTTGCAACAAGGTACGTCACGTTTGGAGGAGTGGAGGTCCCACGAAGGATTCCCCGCGCCACGAAGGCTCACCCTATTCTCCGGAGCCTATCCCACGAAGGAATAGCTCACTCACTTGTGGTAGACTTTGAGGTAGCCTCCAAACCTTCACAATCTTGCCCGGAGCAAATCCACGGCCCGGATGCTTCCGGACTCCTCTTGCCCACCTAGGGTTTCCAAGGAACCCTAGGAAGCAAGCTTCTCAATGAATACAAGGGGGAATGAGATTTGGCTTGGTAGAACGGTAGATCGGGTCCTCCTCTAGTGATTCCCCGGAGGGATTTGAGTTTGAGTGGAGGAGGAGGGAGATCTGAGGCTTTTGGTGTTTCTAGCAATGGAGTAAGAGAGAGAGAGCTCAAGAACAGCTTGTAGTGTAGTGCCTAACTGTTCAGAGGTAGGAGAAGGCCTATTTATAGTGTTCTTCGAAATACGGCCGTTGGTCACTTGCCACATCAGCAGATTCGTCGAGAAACCCGGTCGACCGGATTTGGCGCCGGACAGGCCGGTCCACAGCCCGATCAGACCGGGCCACAGACCGGGCCGGCCGGTTTCCAACCGGAGCTGGGACCGGGTCTTGACCGGGCAGGCGTCTGAGGTTACTGGATGGCGCCCGGATGGCACAGGCGCAAAGGCCGGTTGCAGACCGGGCCGCTCGGTCTGGTGCCCGGTCCGACCGGGCCATGGACCGGAGCAGCCGGTCCAAACCGGGCTGGCGACCGGACGCCGACCGGAGGGCTTGCCCTCTTTACTGGAACATGCCCGGATGGCACCGGTGCAGGGTACGGTTGGTGACCGGGCTGTCCGGTGCCAGGGCCGGTCCGACCGGATCTGGGACCGGCCAGGCTCTGAAAAACTTGCTGATTTTTCGTCAAATTGGGGGGGGGTCTCCCGTTGCCTTTTTGTTCCATTGCTACACCATCATACCTCTTTGGCTAATACCTGAAAGTCATCTTGTAGACATGTATTAGTCCAAATACTCTAGCACGGTGTCATAGATACCAAAATAATGGATAAGGGTAAAATACCCTTACACACAATAACTGAACTAATAAAATCTAGGACATGATCTCCTTTGGCGAATACCGTTCACAGTTCTTTTTGGAAGGGAAGGGAAAGTAGAGAAAATATCACCTCGTCATCGGGCAAAGGGTGTGTCACCCCAAAGACCAAGGGCACGAGGTGTGTAAGATTCAAAAATCATGAATGTTATAGTCGTGTTATCGACGAGTACGTCATGAGCGGAAGGATAGAGAGTAGGGCACAATGCGGGAGCCATCGGGACGGGGAGGCACAAGTTACCAAGCTTCGGATCTCACGGCGATGGCAAGACCTTACTACTGCTATATATCACAATTAGGGGAACGTGTGCGCAGTTACAATGATTAGATTATGTGTGCCCCAAGGATCCCACGTTCTATCCTAATACGGAATACACTCTGTCGTACACGTTAAGCATTCCGCCCGGTCTAGGTCGGTATGGATCCTCCTTGCGTAATCCTAGCTAGACTTTCCACCTTGGTCAATCAGCAGGTGGGCCGCCCGGTTAGGCCATAGGTCCAATCAGCATATGTGGGCCACCCGGGCTTGCCGGTATGAGACTATGTTGCGGGTATACCAATTTAGAATACCCCCGAGGTCTTCAAGATCCGCATGTTCTTCACCCTAGATCAGTTCACACTTGTATTTCTGTTATGAAGGATCAACAAAGAATCTCAAAGGACACCCAATAATATAGGTTTCCATCTTGCAATGAGGCGGAACATAATCTTTTCCTCAAACCCAACTCTGACGGTTGGATCTAGGGAATATTCCTTCCAACGGTCACTTTGCGGAATTTCGTTTCTTCTGTTGAAAGGAATCATTGTGATCTTACCAAAAATCTGGGGTGAATCCTACGCTTCGCCTTGTTAGGCTTCAGATTAGCCAATTTAAATGGTAAAATACTTTGTGGCAAATTTACCGCTAGGGCACTAGGACACGTGTCAACAATCTAATGGTAGAGACGTTTGAGTTCCCACCGTAGCATGCGATACACACATCACTAGCTCTTCCTATAAATAGTGTGGAGGGGTAATGGTGAAACCAGTCCTACCCTCCCCCCTTGGCCACTTCTTATCCGCACAGCGCCGCCCAGGAGCTTTCAGCTCACACCGCCAGCCGTCGTGTTGGAGCTTTGATGAAATCTCTCCGCGAACAAGCCGCCACGCCAAAACTTCATCACCGGCCAACCCCTCTGTCGCATCTTCCATTTTCGGTAAACTTCCATGCTAGAGCTTGTAGTGATTTAATAATTTGTTCCTTCTCTCAGTTTGTATTTCCACCATCGCTTGTAGACATTCTTCAACATTTCCCACCATGTTGGAACCATTGGTTGTACCCCCAATTTCTGCCTTAGCTCCAAACCGAACCGAGGTGATCCTGCAACCTGCATTTGTTGGCACTTTGTGACACCCTGGCCCAGGGGCTCAATAGGATTGATAGGATATTCATATCGACAAGTTTTAACTTCTTTCCCGGAATTCCATCTCCAAAGAACTCCGATGTTAAGCATGTTTGGCCTAGAACGATCTGAGGATGGGTGTCCTACCAGGAAATTGATCCTGGGTCCACACGAGTGAGGACAAAGTGCACAGAAAAGACTAGTGCTGGTCTGTGGGGCCGGTCTAGGAGATCATAGATAGCTCTCAGGGGTAACAGGCCCGGCCAGGGGTGGTCGGGGTGTTACATTTGGTATCAGAGCCGACCCTCACGGTTACACGGACTTGTGCGGGTCATGGGTTTGAGCATGTGGCACATGGCTGGTGTAGCCCGTCGTGGCACATGGCATGTCACATGTGCCGACACTGGACACAAATACGTGTGCCAAGAGGGGAAGTTCCTAGATTGGGGTTTAACGTCGAGGACATCGATCTTCTAAGGAGGAATGAGGGTGGCATCCTGGCCTAGGGCTCAATAAATTGATAGGATACTCATATCAACAAGTTGCATTTTTTCGGAAGCTCATCTCCAAAGAACTCCGAGGTTAAGGATGATTGTCCTAGAGCGATTTGAAGATGGGTGACAGACTGAGAAATTGATCCCGGATGCGCACGAGTAAGTACAATGTGCGCCGAAAAGACTAGTGTTGGGTTGTGGGGTCGGTCTGCACGTAAAAGACTAGCCTACGACGTTCGGGGGCACTTGGCAATCATCTCTTGCCTTCAAAAAATTCTTGATGACGTCGAGGAGAAGAAGAAGAGGCTGTGCCGTGGAGGTTCTAGGCCGAGAATAAGAAAGTCGAAGCCCTGTTAGTGGTTGGAGGGTCATACCATGCTATACAATATGTCTACTTCTCTAACACTGCAACACAAGCCGGCAATTTTTAGCGGCTCTATAGGATGACAAGGTCTTGTTCATGGAAATCCTTCATGGCGTGAGAGAGTTCGACCCCTACTTCAGGCTGAAGCACGACGCCGTTGGCACAACTGGCTTCTCGTCATTCCAAAAATGCATCGCCGCAATGAGGACGCTTGCATATGGACCACCTACCGATGCACATGATGACGTCTACCTTCACATGGGTGAGTCCACTTCCATTGAATGTATGTACAAATTCAGCCGAGCCGTGGTGTGAAAGTTTGGCCCCTACTATTTGAGAGGGCCAATTGAAGTGGAGACTGCTAGGATCATGACACAAAATGCAACGAGAGGATTTCCTGGGATGCTTGGAAGCATCTATTGTATGGATTGGTCATGGAAGAACTACCGTTTGCTTGGCAAGGTTTGTACAAATATCGTCATGGATATTGCAGTGTTGTGCTTGAAGCTATGGAAGATTATGACCTCTAGATTTGGCATTCTTTCTTCGGCATGGCGGGATCCAACAATGACATCAATGTGTTGCAGCCCTCTCTGGTGTTTTCGAAACTTGTGGAAGGTCATGCTCTACCATGCAACTATGAGATCAATAGATACCAATATACTAAATGATACTATCTAGCCGATGATATCTATCCAGCATGGGCAACATTTGTCAAAACAATCGCCGCGCCAACGGGTCGTAAGAATTTCCACTTTGTTGAGCGCGAGGAGAGCTGTCGGAAGGATGTCGAACAGATATTTGGTGTGTTTCAATCTCAATTGGCTATTGTTCGGTATCCTGCTCTTTGTTGGTCTCACGATCAAATATGGGAGGTGGTGCAAGCTTATGTGATCATGCACAACATGATCATCGACAATGACCGCAGCTTGAGCCAGGCATATTGGTCCCTACGAATACCAGGACCCTTTTGTAGAGGTTGATCATCAGGTGCCTACAGACTTTGCTGATTTCCTTGGCATGTATGCAAAAATCCGCGACACGTGATTTCGTAGAGCATCTATGGAGGCTTAAAGGAGAGGCATCAATTGTGCCGACCCTTGATCTAGCCCGACTTCTATTTGTTAGGTTAGTTGCTTGTTAAATTTCAGTCTAAAAATAATATTGTCAAACATATTTATTTGTGTGCTATACTTTGTTTTATGAATATTTGTGTGCTATATTTAAATTAGTTGTGTTTTCAAATACCCTAAACACACAAAAAATTAGAAGCCGGTATTTGAAGGACGCGGTTGCATAGAGGCACGCTCAAGAAACAACATCACACGATGACGTTCCCAAATTATTTATCTGATCTTTTTTCGATCGTTTAAGGGACGCGACCGAAGATTGTTATAGTAGAAGATTCATCTCCAAACATATTTGCGGTTGCCGCGGACTTGGTAAGTGCGCCGGCGTCCTGATCGATCTAGGAGCAGCCTATTCCCATCCCTCTTGATCACCTCATGGCCTCGTGGGTATATGATTAAACTAATTTCCAGCTGACACAGTCAGCTTAACTGGCGACTACCGCGTTCAAACAGGATTACGATTACATTTAGTGTACATGCGTGAGCTAACGAGTCAAAGCGCAAGTTTGACCATATTGTACGACCAACTCTCACGTTGATCACGTACACGCTTACACCTAACAATCCAACACATATATATACATCCCCACACAACAACACACCACACAACACGATCATCATCTGTTTCTCAAAAAAAAAAAAAAAAACACGATCATCATCTCCTTGTTTCCGACCCTTTGAAACAAACTCAGAAGCCAGAAAACCTCAGTACCCTTTGAAACAAACTCACAAGCCAGAAACCACAATCTCTTTAGATGGCAGCCAGAGCTCTCCTCGTCATCGCCTTGACCTTAGCGGTTCTAGGGACGGCGCTCGGTGCCAGCTACACCGTCGGCGCGCCAAGAGGGTCGTGGGATACCCAGACGAACTATGTCCAGTGGACTTCCAGCCTGAAGTTCCGCGCCGGCGACCAGATGTTGTTCAGGTACTCCAGAGCGGCGCACAACGTGGTGGAGGTGAGCAAGGCGGACTACGACGCGTGCTCCGCTTCCAGCCCCATCGCCTCCTTCCAGACCGGCAACGACATCGTCCCGCTCACCGCCGCCGGCAGCAGGTACTTCATCTGCGGCGTTCCAGGGCACTGCGACGCTGGCATGAAGGTCCGTATCGACGTTGAGGAAGCAACACCCGGTGGTGCCCTGTCACCTATGAGCCCTCGTGCAGGCTCGGCTTCACCGGCCGTGGCGCCCATGCCGAGCGTAGAGATCACGCCCTCGACTAGCGGCCAGGCAATGCCTCCGTCGAGCTCAGCGGTTTCAGCTGGGGTTGGATCACTGGGGCTATGTTTTGGGGTTGTCTTTACGGCCGCTCTGATGGCTTTGTACTAGAATTAGGGAGTGATGTATCTAGTTTTCTTTTTTACATGTATACTTGGATTAGCAGCATTTGTGTTTTGTTAGTACCTTGATTCTTATGATTTGATTTTATCAACAAGTGATGAGCTATTTCTGATAATTTTTCATACCCATAGTAGGAGCCCCTTGTACTGTTTCACTGGTGGAAAATAAACATACTACAAACTTTTGGGATGCAAACACACATAATGATCTTTTCTGTATATAATGGAAACCTCAAAGGCGCACATTTCAGTTTTGCTTACTGAACATGACATTCCGTATCAACCTTGAGGAAGCAACACCCAGCGGCAGCACCAGTGCCCCGTAGCTTGTGAGCCCCCGCGAACCCGCGCCGGCGGTGGCACCAATGCAAAGCGCCACGTCGCCCTCGACCAACGGTAGCGGCCAGGTGATGGCTCTGTCGAACTCAGTGGTATTGGTTGGGGTTGGATGATCACTAGGGCTATGTTTGGGAGTTGCCTTTACGGCTGGTGTGGTGGTCTTCTACTAGAATTAACGAATGGTGTTTCTTTTATTCTTTTCGACATTTAGCAGATATGATGTATACTTGGATTCATAGCATTGGTATTCTGTCCCTTGATTTAGTATGATTTGATTTATTAAGTGGAAGAGTGAGGACCGAATTACCACGACTAATGCGCTCATTTCCCCCCTTCCCTTCTCTCTCCTCCCTTCTTCCTTGATAGCTCCGAGTGAGAGGCCGAGCCTCTCCCAAGTCTTCTTTGGCGGCTTTGCCGGCCGGAGATGGCGAGGGAGGGGTGCCGGAGTAGATTTTAACCTTCTTTTTTTTAGTTTTCGGCTATATGCCGGTAGTTTGGAGTAGGGTTCAAGATCTTATGGATCAGATCTTGAACAGTCTGTGTGTGTGGCTTCGTCTTCTCGAGCTCCGGTGGTCGGAGACGACGAGATCTGCCACCCCAGCAATCTCCGTGTATAAGATCCACAGCTGCTACCCCTGGATCTGCGCTGTTGGGCTTCCATCTCTTCCTCCTCTGGCCGGCCTTGGAGGCGAGGAGAAGAGGAAGGATGGTGCCAGTAGCTGCGAATCTGGTGGTAGGCAGGGGTCTTCTCCTTGCCTGGCGTGTCGACGCCGCGTCAGGCAAGCGCCGCTGGTAGGCTCCGCTGTTCTTCCATGGTGGAAGACGGGGAGGTCTGCTTCTCCGCCGCGCCCCTGCTTCAATAAGCGCCCTCGCCATCTCTGCTTCGGTGGCTTGGTCCGTCTCCATCTCCTCCTGGCCGGCCTTGGTGGCGAGGGGGAGGAGAGGATGCGTGTGGCTGCGACGACCCTGCAGAGGAGGTGCTCGAGGTTCCTGGAGCGTGTCGGCAATGGACTCGATCGCGTTTTTGCGCGTCTTTGTAGGGTGCTTACTGCAAATATAGGGACTTGGTTGTAATTTTCCATTTCTTTGAGATCCTTTTTGTAAATGTGGCACCACCGACGATATAATGCATGCTCCCCGTCCGTCGGGACCTATCTTGTTCAAAAAAAAATTAAGTGGAAGAGTTATTTGCGATAAATTCGTACCACGAAACTTGATAGCTCGGGGTGGGCTCCGTCCGAGTCAGTGTTCAACTGGCCGGAAATTTGCTCGCCTCAAGCTGACTCGTTTGTCCCACATGCAAGAAAAATAGGCGCGGTTCGGGCTTTGCAGATGCTCGACCGAGCCGAGCCTGCTGAGCCAAGAGCCGCAAAAAGCTCGGGCGGAGTAAAGCTCGCTCTGAACATCTAGCCTTATTTGTGACACAAACATCCAATAATGATTTTTGTACGTATAATTAAAACATGAAATATATGCCATTTAATCTTAGTTACTGAACACAGAACAGAACATGCAGTCTACCATACTGTCCTTACAGAGTTTACTTTAAAGAGAAATAATGTAATAACCAAGAGGCAACATATAAAACTCTAGAAATAAGGAATGTTATGATCATCATTCAAAGTCTCATGGAGCACTACCAATGGAGAATCTAAATTATATCACCTTTTCAACATCACACGATAACTGAACTAATAAAATCTAGAGCATGATCGCCTTTGGCGAATACTGTTCACGGTTCTTTTCGGAAGGGGAGGGAAAGTAGAGAAAATATCACCTCGTCAGCGAGCACAGGGTGTGTCGCCCCAAAGACCAAGGGCACGAGGTGTGTAAGATTCAAAAATCATGAATATTATAGTTGTGTTATCGACGAGTACGTCATGAGCGGAAGGATAGAGAGTAGGGCATAATGCGGGAGCCATCACGACGGGGAGGCACAAGCAGTTACCAAGCTTCGGATCGAACGGCGATGAGAAGACCTTACTACTGCTATAATTCACAATTAGGGAAACGTGTGCGCGGTTACAATGATGAGATTATGTGTGCCCCAAGGATACCACGTTCTATCTTAATACGGAATGCATTTTGTCGTACAAGTTAAGCATTCCGCCCGGTCTAGGTCGGTATGGATCCTCCTTGCGTAATCCTAGCTGGACTTTCCACCTTGGTCAATCAGCAGGTGGACCGCCCGGTTAGGCCATAGGTCAAATCAGCATATGAGGGCCACCTGGGCTTGCCGGTATGAGACTATGATGTAGGTAACTACCCCACACACCCCAGGTCTTCAAGATCCGCATGTTCTTCCGCCTAGATCAGGTCGCACTTGTATTTCTGTTATGAAGGATCAACAAAGAATCTCAAATAACGCCCATAATATAGGTTTCCGTCTTGCAATGAGGGGGAACATAATCTTTTCCTTAGACCCAACTCTGATCGGGTTGGATCCAGGTAATATTCCTTCCAATGGTCACTTTGCGGAATTTTCGTTTCTTCTATTGAAAGGCATCGTTGTGATCTTACCAAAAAAATTGGGGCGAATCCTATGCTTCACCTTGTTAGGCTTCAGATTAGGCAATTTAAACGGTAAAATGCTTTGCGGAAAATTTACCGCTAGGGCACTAGGACACGTGTCAACAATCTAATGGTAGAGACATTTGAGTTCCCATGGTAGCATGAGATACACACATCTCTGGCTCTTCCTATAAATAGTGTGGAGGGGTAATGATGAAACCAGTCTCACCCTCCCCTCCTTGGCCACTTCTTCTTATCCGCACATCGCCGCCCAGGAGCTTTCAGCTCACACCGCCAGCATTCGCATCGGGGCTTTGCTGAAAGCTCTCCGCGAACAAGCCACCACTCCGAAACTTCATTGCCGGCCAACCCCTCTGTCGCATCTTCCATTTTCGGTAAACTTCCATGCTAGATCTTGTAGTGATTTAATAATTTGTTCCTTTTCTCAGTTTGTATTTCCACCATCGCTTGTAGACATGTCTTCAACATCTCCCACCAAGTTGGAACCATTGGTTGTACCCCAAATTTCCGTCTTAGCTCCAAACCGAACCGAGGTGATCCTGCAACCTGCATTTGTTGACACTTTGTGACACCCTGGCCCAGGGCTCAATAGGATTGATAGGATATTCATATCAACAAGTTTCATCTTCTTTCCCGGAATCCCATCTCCAAAGAACTCCGAGGTTAAGCATGTTTGGCCTAGAACGATCTGAGGATGGGTGTCCTACCTGAAAATCGATCCCGGGTGCACACAAGTGAGGACAAAGTGCGCAGAAAATACTTGTGCCGATATGTGGGGCCAATCTAGGAGATCATAGATAGCTCTCAGGGGTAACAAGCCCGGCCAGGGGTGGTCGGGGTGTTACATTTGGTATCAGGTATGACCCTCACGGTTACACAGACGTGTGCGGGTCAGGGGTTTGGGCATGTGGCACATGGCTGGTGTAGCCCGCCGTGGCACACGTCATGTCACATGTGCTGACACTGGACACACAGATGTGTGCCAAGAGGGGAAGTTCCTAGATTGGGGTTTAACATCGAGGACGTCGATCTTCTAAGGGGGATGAGGGTGGCATCCTGACCTAGGGCTCAATAAATTAATAGGATACTCATATCAATAAGTTGCATTTTTTTCCGGAAGCTCATCTCCAAAGAACTCCGAGGTTAAGGATGATTGGCCTTGAGAGATTTGAAGATGGGTGACAGACTGAGAAATTGGTCCTGGATGCGCACAAGTAAGGACAATGTGTGCCAAAAAGACTAGTGTTGGTTTGTGGGGTCGGTCTGCAAGAAAAAGACTAGCCTACTACGACGACGTTCGGGGGCACTTGGCAATCATCTCTTCCCTTCAAAAAATTCTTGATGATGTCGAGGAGAAGAAGAAGAGGTTGTGCCATGGAGGTTCCAGGCCGAGAATAAGAAAGTCGAAGCCCTGGTAGTGTTTGGAGGGTCATACCATGTTATACAATATGTATAATGCTTGATACGCGTTCAACACGCGCCCGTTGGGAACCCCAAGAGGAAGGTGTGATGCGTACAGCGGCAAGTTTCCCTCAGTATGAAACCAAGGTTATCGAACCAGTAGGAGCCAAGAAGCACGTTGAAGGTTGATGGCGGCGGGATGTAGTGCGGCGCAACACCAGGGATTCCGGCGCCAACGTGGAACCTGCACAACACAACCAAAGTACTTTGCCCCAACGAAACAGGTGAGGTTGTCAATCTCACCGGCTTGCTGTAACAAAGGATTAACCGTATTGTGTGGATGATGATTGTTTGCGAGAAAACAGTAGAACAAGTATTGCGAGTAGATTGTATTTCGAGTAAAGAGAATTGGACCGGGGTCCACAGTTCACTAGAGGTGTCTCTCCCATAAGATAAACAGCATGTTGGGTGAACAAATTACAGTTGGGCAATTGACAAATAAAGAGGGCATGACCATGCACATACATATCATGATGAGTATAGTGAGATTTAATTGGGCATTACGACAAAGTACATAGACCGCCATCCAACTGCATCTATGCCTAAAAAGTCCACCTTCAGGTTATCATCCGAACCCCTCCAGTATTAAGTTGCAAAGCAACAGACAATTGCATTAAGTATGGTGCGTAATGTAATCAACAACTACATCCTTAGACATAGCATCAATGTTTTATCCCTAGTGGCAACAGCACAACACAACCTTAGAACTTTCTGTCACCGTCCCAGGTGTCAATGCAGGCATGAACCCACTATCGAGCATAAATACTCCCTCTTGGAGTTACAAGCATCTACTTGGCCAGAGCATCTACTAGTAACGGAGAGCATGCAAGATCATAAACAATACATAGATATAACTTTGATAATCAACATAACAAGTATTCTCTATTCATCGGATCCCAACAAACGCAACATATAGAATTACGGATAGATGATCTTGATCATGTTAGGCAGCTCACAAGATCCGACAATGATAGCACAATGGGGAGAAGACAACCATCTAGCTACTGCTATGGACCCATAGTCCGAGGGTAGACTACTCACACATCACACCGGAGGCGACCATGGCGGCGTAGAGTCCTCCGGGAGATGATTCCCCTCTCCGGCCGGGTGCCGGAGGCGATCTCCTGGATCCCCCGAGATGGGATCGGCGGCGGCGGCGTCTCTGGAAGGTTTTCCGTATCGTGGCTCTCGGTACTGGGGTTTTCGCAACGGAGGCTATTTGTAGGCGGAAGGGCAGGTCAAGAGGCGGCACGAGGGGCCCACACTACAGGCCGGCGCGGCCAGGGCTTGGGCCGCGCCGCCCTGTAGTCTGGCCACCTCGTGGCCCCACTTCGTCTCCTCTTCGGACTTCGGAAGCTTCGTGGCAAAATAGGACCACAGGCGTTGATTTCGTCCAATTCCGAGAATATTTCGTTACTAGGATTTCTGAAACCAAAAACAGCGAAAACAACGAATCGGCACTTCGGCATCTTGTTAATAGGTTAGTTCCAGAAAATGCACGAATATGACATAAAGTGTGCATAAAACATGTAGATAACATCAATAATGTGGCATGGAACATAAGAAATTATCGATACGTCGGAGACGTATCAGCATCCCCAAGCTTAGTTCCTGCTCGTCCCGAGCGGGTAAAACGATAACACAGATAATTTCTGGAGTGACATGCCATCATAATCTTGATCATACTATTTGTAAAGCATATGTAGTGAATGCAGCGATCAAAACAATGTATATGACATGAGTAAACAAGTGAATCATATAGCAAAGACTTTTCGTGAATAGCACTTCAAGACAAGCATCAATAAGTCTTGCATAAGAGTTAACTCATAAAGCAATAATTCATAGTAAAGGCATTGAAGCAACACAAAGGAAGATTAAGTTTCAGCGGTTGCTTTCAACTTGTAACATGTATATCTCATGGATATTGTCAACATAGAGTAATATAATAAGTGCAATAAGCAAATATGTAGGAATCAATGCACAGTTCACACAAGTGTTTGCTTCTTGAGGTGGAGAGAAATAGGTGAACTGACTCAACATTGAAAGTAAAAGAATTGTCCTCCATAGAGGAAAAGCATCGATTGCTATATTTGTGCTAGAGCTTTGATTTTGAAAACATTAAACAATTTTGTCAACGGTAGTAATAAAGCATATGTATCATGTAAATTATATCTTATAAGTTGCAAGCCTCATGCATAGTATACTAATAGTGCCCGCACCTTGTCCTAATTAGCTTGGACTACCGGATCATCACAATGCACATGTTTTAACCAAGTGTCACAAAGGGGTACCTCTATGCCGCCTGTACAAAGGTCTAAGGAGAAAGCTCGCATTGGATTTCTCGCTATTGATTATTCTCAACTTAGACATCCATACCGGGACAACATAGACAACAGATAATGGACTCCTCTTTTATGCATAAGCATGTAACAACAATTAATAATTTTCTCATTTGAGATTGAGGATATATGTCCAAAACTGAAACTTCCACCATGGATCATGGCTTTAGTTAGCGGCCCAATGCTCTTCTCTAACAATATGCATGCTTAACCATAAGGTGGTAGATCTCTCTTACTTCAGATAAGACGGACATGCATAGCAACTCACATGAAATTCAACAAAGAGTAGTTGATGGCGTCCCCAGTAAACATGGTTATCGCACAACAAGCAACTTAATAAGAAAAAAGTGCATAATTACATATTCAATACCACAATAGTTTTTAAGCTATTTGTCCCATGAGCTATATATTGCAAAGGTGAATGATGGAATTTTAAAGGTAGCACTCAAGCAATTTACTTTGGAATGGCGGAAAATACCATGTAGTAGGTAGGTATGGTGGACACAAATGGCATAGTGGTTGGCTCAAGTATTTTGGATGCATGAGAAGTATTCCCTCTCGATACAAGGTTTAGGCTAGCAAGGCTTATTTGAAACAAACACAAGGATGAACCGGTGCAGCAAAACTCACATAAAAGACATATTGAAAACATTATAAGACTCTACACCATCTTCCTTGTTGTTCAAACTCAATACTAGAAATTATCTAGACCTTAGAGAAATAAAATATGCAAACCAAATTTTAGCATGCTCTATGTATTTCTTCATTAATGGGTGCAAAGCATATGATGCAAGAGCTTAATCATGAGCACAACAATTGCCAAGTATCACATTACCCAAGACATTTATAGCAATTACTACATGTATCATTTTCAAATTCCAACCATATAACAATTTAACGAAGAAGAAACTTCGCCATGAATACTATGAGTAGAAACTAAGGACATACTTGTCCATATGCTACAGCGGAGCGTGTCTCTCTCCCATAAAGTGAATGCTAGGATCCATTTTATTCAAACAAAACAAAAAACAAAAACAAACCGACGCTCCAAGAAAAGCA
Organism: Lolium rigidum; assembly: GCF_022539505.1. Taxonomy (NCBI): domain Eukaryota; kingdom Viridiplantae; phylum Streptophyta; class Magnoliopsida; order Poales; family Poaceae; genus Lolium; species Lolium rigidum. Next base: position 63,151,345 of record NC_061512.1, on the reverse strand, counting down.
CATAAGATGTGATGGAATAAAAATATAGTTTCAGGGGAGGAACCCGATAATGTTGTCGATGAAGAAGGGGATGCCTTGGGCATCCCCAAGCTTAGACGCTTGAGTCTTCTTAGAATATGCAGGGGTGAACCACCGGGGCATCCCCAAGCTTAGAGCTTTCACTCTCCTTGATCATGTTGCATCATACTCCTCTCTTGATCCTTGAAAACTTCCTCCACACCAAACTCGAAACAACTCATTAGAGGGTTAGTGCACAATAAAAATTAACATATTCAGAGGTGACACAATCATTCTTAACACTTCTGGACATTGCATAATGCTACTGGACATTAATGGATCAAAGAAATTCATCCAACATAGCAAAAGAGGCAATGCGAAATAAAAGGCAGAATCTGTCAAAACAGAACAGTTTGTATTGACGAATTTTAAAATGGCACCAGACTTGCTCAAATGAAAATGCTCAAATTGAATGAAAGTTGCGTACATATCTGAGGATCATGCACGTAAATTGGCTTAATTTTCTGAGTTACCTATAGGGAGGTAGACCCAGATTCGTGACAGCAAAGAAATCTGGAACTGCGCAGTAATCCAAATCTAGTACTTACTTTACTATCAAAGACTTTACTTGGCACAACAAAACACTAAACTAAGATAAGGAGAGGTTGCTACAGTAGTAAACAACTTCCAAGACACAAAATAAAAACAAAGTACTGTAGGTAAAAACATGGGTTGTCTCCCACAAGCGCTTTTCTTTAAGGCCTTTCAGCTAGGCGCAGAAAGTGTGTATCAAGTATTATCGAAGGGTGGTACTCCTACAGCGGGATGTGGAGCTTTCTCAACCAGGCATAGTATATTGGATACATAAGTTTTAGCATCTCCCTTTTCATTGGTCTTAGGCGTGCTACTTTCGTCAAACAAATTTTCAGGAACAAGCCAGGCATAGTTATTTTCTAGTGCATCATTCATAGCTAGGAGTTTACATGGTATTGGTGCTTTGATCTCCCCACCATCATCCATATTATTGGTGTATCTTATTCTATCCATGTCCATCTTTTCAAGGAGACTAACAAAATTAGTATGAGAACCAAGCATATTAAATTTAGCAAAGACCTTTCTAGCTTCTCTTGCTAGACCACCAAATTCTCTAAAAAGGGTTTCTAAAACAAAATCTTTCTTTTCCCCTTCTTCCATATCACCAAGTGTGAGAAACATGTGTTGGATTATAGGATTAAGATTAACAAATTTAGTTTCCAACAGGCGAACTAAATGCGCGGCAGCAATTTCATAAGTAGGCGCAAGGTCTACCAAGTGTCTATCTTCAAAATATTCAATGGTACTAACATGATTGAAGAATTCTTCTATATTATTTCTCCCAACTATAGACCCACGTCCTACCGGTATGTCTTTTGTGGTAAAATTAAAAGGAAACATGATGAATCAAGTAAAGTAAATGCAAGTAACTAATTTTTTTGTGTTTTTGATATAGCAAACAAGATAGCAAATAAAGTAAAACTAGCAACTAATTTTTTTGTATTTTGATTTAGTGCAGCAAACAAAGTAGTAAATAAAACTAAGCAAGACAAAAACAAAGTAAAGAGATTGAGAAGTGGAGACTCCCCTTGCAGCGTGTCTTGATCTCCCCGGCAACGGCGCCAGAAAAAAGCTGCTTGATACGCGTTCAACACGCGCCCGTTGGGAACCCCAAGAGGAAGGTGTGATGCGTACAGCGGCAAGTTTCCCTCAGTATGAAACCAAGGTTATCGAACCAGTAGGAGCCAAGAAGCACGTTGAAGGTTGATGGCGGCGGGATGTAGTGCGGCACAACACCAGGGATTCCGGCGCCAACGTGGAACCTGCACAACACAACCAAAGTACTTTGCCCCAACGAAACAGTGAGGTTGTCAATCTCACCGGCTTGCTGTAACAAAGGATTAACCGTATTGTGTGGATGATGATTGTTTGCAGAAAACAGTAGAACAAGTATTGCAGTAGATTGTATTTCAGTAAAGAGAATTGGACCGGGGTCCACAGTTCACTAGAGGTGTCTCTCCCATAAGATAAACAGCATGTTGGGTGAACAAATTACAGCTTGGGCAATTGACAAATAAAGAGGGCATGACCATGCACATACATATCATGATGAGTATAGTGAGATTTAATTGGGTATTACGACAAAGTACATAGACCGCCATCCAACTGCATCTATGCCTAAAAAGTCCACCTTCAGGTTATCATCCGAACCCCCTCCAGTATTAAGTTGCAAAGCAACAGACAATTGCATTAAGTATGGTGCGTAATGTAATCAACAACTACATCCTTACACATAGCATCAATGTTTTATCCCTAGTGGCAACAGCACAACACAACCTTAGAACTTTCTGTCACTGTCCCAGGTGTCAATGCGGGCATGAACCCACTATCGAGCATAAATACTCCCTCTTGGAGTTACAAGCATCTACTTGGCCAGAGCATCTACTAGTAACGGAGAGCATGCAAGATCATAAACAACACATAGATATAACTTTGATAATCAACATAACAAGTATTCTCTATTCATCGGATCCCAACAAACGCAACATATAGAATTACAGATAGATGATCTTGATCATGTTAGGCAGCTCACAAGATCCGACAATGATAGCACAATGGGGAGAAGACAACCATCTAGCTACCGCTATGGACCCATAGTCCAGGGGTAGACTACTCACACATCACACCGGAGGCGACCATGGCGGCGTAGAGTCCTCCGGGAGATGATTCCCCTCTCCGGCAGGGTGCCGGAGGCGATCTCCTGGATCCCCCGAGATGGGATCGGCGGCGGCGGCGTCTCTGGAAGGTTTTCCGTATCGTGGCTCTCGGTACTGGGGTTTTCGCAACGGAGGCTATTTGTAGGCGGAAGGGCAGGTCAAGAGGCGGCACGAGGGGCCCACACTACAGGCCGGCGCGGCCAGGGCTTGGGCCGCGCCGCCTCGTAGTCCGGCCACCTCGTGGCCCCACTTCGTCTCCTCTTCGGACTTCCGAAAGCTTCGTGGCAAAATAGGACCCCGGGCGTTGATTTCGTCCAATTCCGAGAATATTTCGTTACTAGGATTTCTGAAACCAAAAACAGCAGAAAACAAGAATCGGCACTTCGGCATCTTGTTAATAGGTTAGTTCCAGAAAATGCACGAATATGACATAAAGTGTGCATAAAACATGTAGATAACATCAATAATGTGGCATGGAACATAAGAAATTATCGATACGTCGGAGACGTATCATATACTTCTCGGACACTTCAACACAAGCCGGCAATTTTTAGCGGCTCTATAGGATGAGCAAGGACTTGTTCATGGAAATCCTTCATGGCGTGAGAGAGTTCAACCCCTACTTCAGGCTGAAGCACGACGCCGTTGGCACGGCTGGCTTCTCATCGATCCAAAAATGCATCGCCGCCATGAGGATGCTTGCATATGGACCACCTGCCGATGCACATGACGACGTCTACCTTCGCAAGATTGAGTCCACTTCCATTGAATGTATGAACAAATTATGTCGAGTCGTGTTGTGAAAGTTTGGCCCCTACTATTTGAGAGGGCCAATTGAAGTAGAGACTGCTAGGTTCATGGCACAAAATGCAGCGAGAGGATTTCCTGGGATGCTTGGAAGCATCTATTGTATGCATTGGTCATGGAAGAACTACCTGTTTGCTTGGCAAGGTTTGTACAAATATCGTCATGGATATTGCAGTGTTGTGCTTGAAGCTATGGCAGATTATGACCTCTAGATTTGGCATTCTTTCTTTGGCATGGCGGGATCCAACAATGACATCAACGTGTTGCAGCCCTCTCCGGTATTTTCGAAAATTGTGGAAGGTCATGCTCTACCATGCAACTATGAGATCAATAGACACCAATATACCAAATGATACTGTCTAGATGATGATATCTATCCAGCATGGGCAACATTTGTCAAAACAATCTCCGCGCCAACGGGCTCCTAAGAATATCCACTTTGTTGAGCGCGAGGAGAGCTGTCGGAAGGATGTCGAACAGATATTTGGTGTGTTTCAATCTCAATTTGCTATTGTTCGGTATCTGCTCTTTGCTGGTCTCACGGCCAAATGTGGGAAGTGGTGCAAGCTTATGTGATCATGCACAACATGATGATCGAGAATGACCGCAAGACCCGAGCCAGGCATATTGGTCCCTACGAGTGTCAGGACCCTTTTGTAGAGGTTGATCATCAGGTGCATGCGGACTTTGCTGATTTCCTTGGCATGTATGCAAAATCTGCGACACTGATTTCGTAGAGCATCTATGGAGGCTTAAAGGAGAGGCATCAATTGCGCCGACCCTTGATCTAGCCCAACTTCTATTTGTTAGGTTAGTTGCTTGTTAAATTTCAGTCTAAAAATAATATTGTCAAACATATTTATTTGTGTGCTATACTTTGTTTTGTGAATATTTGTGTGCTATATTTAAAGGGTGTGCCTATGTCTCAGTTGACTGAGATTTTCTTAAGTCTCAGTCAACTCAGAAAAGTGCAATTGCAGTTCAAAAAAAATGCAACTCGGTTCAGTTGCATATTTCTATCAGAAAAGTGCAATTGCACTTTTTTAACATAAAAGTACAACTCAAAGCACATTTTTGTAAATGACTTAGACTTAAAAAAATCTCAGTTGATTGAGACATAGCAAAACCGATATTTAAATTAGTTGTGTTTTCATATACCTTAAACACACAAAAATTGGAAGCCGGTATTTGAAGGACGTGGCTGCATAGAGGCACGCTCAAGAAACAACATCACACGATGACGTTCCCAAATGATTGATCTGACCTTTTTTCGATCGTTCACAAGGGAAGCGGCCGAAGATGGTTATAGCGGCCGAAGATGACACAGTCAGCTTAACTGGCGACTACCGCGTCCAAACAGGATTACGATTACGTTTAGTGTACATGCGTGAGCTAACGAGTCAAAGCGCAAGTTTGACCATATTGTACGACCAACTCTCACGCTGATCGCGTACACGCTTACACCTAACAATCCAACACATATATATACATCCCACACAATAACACACTACACAACACGATCATCATCTCCTTGTTTCCGACCCTTTGCAACAAACTCACAAGTTAGAAAACCTCAGTCTCCGACCATTTGAAACAAACTCGCAAGACAGAAAACCACAATCTCTTTAGATGGCAACCAGAGCTCTCCTCGTCATCGCCTTGACCTTAGCGGTTCTAGGGACGGCGCTCGGTGCCAGCTACACCGTCGGCGCGCCAAGAGGGTCGTGGGATACCCAGACGAACTATGTCCAGTGGACTTCCAACCTGAAGTTCCGCGCCGGCGACCAGATGTTGTTCAGGTACTCCAGAGCGGCACACAACGTGGTGGAGGTGAGCAAGGCGGACTACGACGCGTGCTCCGCTTCCAGCCCCATCGCCTCCTTCCAGACCGGCAACGACATCGTCCCGCTCACCGCCGCTGGCAGCAGGTACTTCATCTGCGGCGTTCCAGGGCACTGCGACGCTGGCATGAAGGTCCGTATAGACATTGAGGAAGCAACACCCGGTGGTGCCCTGTCGCCTGTGAGCCCTCGCGCAGGTTCGGCTGCACCGGCCGTGGCGCCCATGCCGAGCGTAGAGATCACGCCCTCGACTAGCGGCCAGGCAATGCCTCCGTCGAGCTCAGCAGTGTCAGTTGGGACTGGATCAGTGGGACTATATTTGGGAGCTGTCTTCACGGCCAGTTTCATGGTTTTCTACTAGAAATTAATGAGTGATATTTCTATGCTTTTCTCACCGTGTAGCCGTGTAGGTGATCACATGTACGCTTGGATTCAAAGCATTTCTGTTATATACCTTGATTCATTATGAACTTATTGATTTTATTAAATTGATGAGCTATTTGTTATAATTTCTATTTTGAAACGGGGGCAAAAGCTGAACAAGCAAGTAAAGTAAGATTACTCTCCTAGCATTATTTTACCCAAGCACTTAGCACCCGCGGTAACTCACAAGCGAGCTTCCTTCTTAATAACATCCAAGATGATGGAGATTACTCTCTCGGCATTATTTAACCCAAGCACTTAGCACCCGCGATAACCCATAAGAGGGCTTCCTTCTTAATGTTATATTGTGATCCAAATTTATATTAAAGGGGGGCTAACTTCTAACGAGCTGAGTGAGGCTCGTCGCTGGGTAAGCTTGGCCCGTCTTACGGATCAATGTCACCGCCTATATATACCTCTTGTAAGCTGCCTGCTAGGGTTGATCACATTATAAGATAACCCACGGTGAAGTTTTGCTGGTTGACGCCTGTAGTTTTGCCCCCTCTGTGTTGGAGGAGTTTTCCGCGTTAAAATCTTGTGTCTCCGCTGAGATTTCCTTTTTCATCATTCGTTATTTGCTTGTCGCATTTATAACACTTAATAACATCCAAGATGATGGAGGGGGGCGCATGCTTGTTGCGTAAGACATGGACATTTCTCTCATTCCAAATTTTCCAGATGACAAGGAGAGAGATGCCTTGCGGTTTGGAATTGAGCCGTCCGTCATCATGCTCCACCAATTGGTGACCGAAAGCCCCGTCCATTGGGTTCGTTGGATCCCGTCGATGCTATTCGTTATAAATTCAAACCGATAGTAGCAGCCTCTTCTACTGTTTCAGATTCAAAATTAGATTCGCACCACGAACCTCTGTGACACAAACACTCCTAAAGATTTCTTTTTTTTTGAATAACAGCAGGAGAACTGCTGTGTTCATTGCATTAGAAGAAAAGGTACAGAGACCCAAAACTGCTCAGTTTATTAAGGAAAACCGGGCGAAAACCTTTACAACAACAAGAGCACCACTAGACATAAAGAGCGCCAGAAAGGCTATGGGCGGCACAAACAGAGAAGTACACCACCGGGACAAGCAGCGTCACCGAACATCATCCCTCGTGCTTACGGTGGGACATCTTCGACTTCATTGCAAAAGCCCCAAGGTCACTCCAATCATGTTGAATCGAACACCATTGCCACGAGCTTGTTCGCCGGCTTCAACAACACCGGAGAGAGAAGACATAACCGAAGGGAGGCGGCATGTGCCGCTCCGGTCTTGAGAGGGCGGAAAACAGGACTCGTTTGGCGCCGCCTACATGTCGAGAGTGCTCCTGCCACCGCCACCACGGGGCAACCCCACGATACCCAACACCACTGAGTCGAAGAACACCCGCCATTGAAAGCGCCCGACCAGCCGCTAGACCACAGCCCAGGTGCTCCCATCAGCATCATGTCTCCAAAATGATGCTTCCATCGAAGTAACGACATCGCGGATGCCGCCATCGCCAATCCGACACGCGGATTTAGGTTTTCACCAAAAGACAAGATCCAAGAGTGGAAGAAGTGTTAGATCTCCTCGGTAACGCCTTCAACAAGGCAAACGACACCCAAAAGTGACGTCATCACCGGCATCGACGGAAGTCGAGCAAGATTTTCATCCAAAGAACTGCACACCTCGCTGGAACCTGAGTTCCCGGCACACCTCAGTCACACCTGACCTCTCCACAAACCTCGCCGGAGCACCATCAAGGACGGCTTCATGACCGGCATCCCTTCCGGCCATCAAGAGCCTGTGCGCACCCCACCTGCCTCCAGCCGTCCACCAGGCAGCCTCCTGCCCGAGCCGCCAGGTCCCTGGAACCGGAGCAAAGGCCGCTTGGCCACCCGCTCGCCCTGTCCGTCGCCCTGGCCAGCAAAGGAGACAACGCCGCCACACCATGACTGGAAAGCAGCCGGAGCAGAGTATCGTGCCACCACGCGAAGGACGCGGCCCGCGCGGCCCAGATCTGGCCCAATCAGCCCGCGCAGCCAGGCGCGAAGCAGCGCGCCGCACCGCACCTGCTGACCTTCGCCGCTCCGCTTGGAACCACCGCATCCCGGCCCACCACCATGCCGACGCCCGCTTGGGCGAGGCCAGCTTCACCCGCACCGGCACCCGCTTGGGCGCGGCCGGCCGACGAACCCCTCTGCGAGCTCCCCCCAAGCTTTGGAGGCCGGAGAGGCCAGTGGCAGCGGCGGAGCAGTGGGGGGCCCAACGAGGACATGGCCGGGGGCGCTCTAGTTCCCCGTGCCGTGGTCGGCCTCGCCCGCACCAAAGCCCGCTTGGGCGCGGCCGGCTTCGCCCGCACACCAACGCCCGCTTGAGCGCCGCCAGCATCACCGAAGGGAGGAAGCTCGCGTCGCCACGGGGAGAAGGCCCGCCGCCACCGGCCACCGCACGGGCTTTGCCCGGCGGCATCCACCGGCGGCGGTGGAGGAGGATCTGGAGGAGGGGCGGCTAGGTGGTGCAGATCTTGGCTCCGCCCGAGTCGCTCCAGGAGGAGCGACGCGGGGGCTTCCAATTGTCCATGAATACACCCCTAAAGATTTCAGTCTTGATAACATAACATTCAGTCTACTAATTTTAGGGAAACCAATGTACTAGTACGAACTAGAGGCAACAACATATAAAACTCTACAAACAGGGAATGATGTGCTATCATCATTGCAGAGTGTCATCACACTGTAACCGGAAGAAAAGAAAAATCTAGGACATGATCCCCTTTTATGAACACCGTTTGTGGTTCTTTGAGGGTGTGGGAAACAAGCAAAAAATATCATCTGGAAAGCTGGCAGGAGATGTGTTGCCCCAACTACCAAGGTGGTTAAGTGCACCTGTTGCCTCTTGTTTAAAAAAGCCCGCAAATAAATTGTGTGTAGTTAAATTTCAAAGATACTAGTACGAATCGAGTGTGAATTCAGCCTTAATTTTGGAAGACACACAAGTCTGGCAAGAGTTAAATACAAGAATTAGCTGCAGATTAGACACTAAACCGCAAATATAAATCTTCTGGATCGATATATTGAAATGACAAAACTATGTCAAATTCAGTGGGAAGGCCGATGAAGAATTTGGCTGACATGTAGCAGCACGTCAGCACCAGGTACTACAGTACGCACAAACTCACCAACAACTTCAGAAATAAGAGAGTAAGGGTATGTCCAATGCACTGCCCTAGAGTTACTGCCTCACACCTTTAGCTAGGTTCGGGTGGTCCAAAGTAGGTTCGGATGAGGAGGCAGCCTCCTCTTCAGGAAGTGGGATCTTAAGCCTTAAAAGCATGTTTTTTGGAGAGAGAAAAAGATGCACAGTGTCATATTTGTGGGGTCCCTTCTCTCTTTTTTCTAACTAAAGTTGTAGCTTGCATTGGAGAGATAAAATTCACTATGTTGGTTCTGATAACTTTTTTACATGGAGCAACTAGTTGTGTATGCCACCATTGCTCATGCCCTAAGAAACACTATAACAGGTAACAGCTATGATCATCATTCAGAGTGTCATTAGCAATGGAGTTTAAAGCATATCACCTTTTTAACATCACACTGTAACTGAACAAAAAAAATCTAGGACCATGAACTTTGCGCTGAATCCATTACACCACATATATGTACTAGCACCATGAACATCCATGACCAGCTAGCTCCCTAACTCTCTTGTGCCAAGGCAAGGTAGAACAGGAGTACCATCATGACTACTTTAAACACTTTCTTTTCAACACGCACCCCTGCCTGCCGCTCTACTTGATATACTGTGACATCCACTTGAACCCGTCGCCATAGCCCATCTTGCGGACGATGCTGCACATGAAGACCTCGAGGGGGCGGACGTTCGACTCGCTCAGGCTCACCTTGCCCTTTCCGGTTGTGAAGTTGCTTAGCCCCATGTGGTAGCGGAGCTCTTCCTCCGAGGCGGCGTAGGGGATGTCGATCTTGTTCCCCAGGATCAGGAAGGGAACAGTTGCCAGTGAATCATCTGAGAGGAGGGCATCAAGCTCCTTCTTGGATTCGGCAAACCTCTCTTTGTCATACGCGTCAACGAGGTACACCACGGCATCAACCTGGCAAGAGATAGCATCATACAGGCGAAATAAATACTTGTTGCCGCACTACTACACAAAATCACAGAAGTACATTTCTAAATCAGAACAAGATCATCAGGAAGAACAGAGATGACCATTCACGAAGGAAACAGGAGCATATGCATAATGTACTAAAATTGACGCTTAAGCAGTCAAGTCTTCTTGGCTGCAAGGTGGAATTTGAGACTGGTGTTATGGTATGAAACTATGAATAAATATTGTTGAGAGCATTCCTAATTGTATGATATTCTTTATAATGCCTTGTCCAATGAGGTTAAATTGTTGAGTTGATCTGATATCTATGCATCCATTTGTGTCACCAAACTGATCCTGCTGCAACACTCGAAGTGAAGGTGAAAGTTTCTTTGTATTATCACACATCATATATAGTAATATAAACACCTTTATCCAACAAGCCAAAACAATTACCTCGTAAGAAAGCACGAAGCAATTTTGGGCAAAAGAAAACATATAAAACAGATAAGAAATAAAGTCACAAGAATATTTCTGCTAATATACATTTTAAAAATGTAAAAATAAGACGACACTAATATTTCAAAAGATAACACAGACTGATATGAAAGCAAATTCCCCCCTTTATATAAGCAGCTAGATTGCCACATTCCACATATATCTCTAGTGTTATATCATGGATCGTGACAGGTGCACTAACCCCACCAGTCAATTGTGGAATAGCATATAGGAGTAGGCTACTTGATGTTCAATGCACTAACCCCACCAGTCAACTTGAAATATTTCACAATACGCAGGTGGTGTTACATGTGGGAAGAAAAGGTATTCTGGTGTGCATCAGTGCCAACTATTCTCCACTGATAACGACATTTGCTAAAACTTTCAGAGGTTGCAGAAGCATGCTACTGTCATACTATGTCTTATAAGGAGATTAAATCGTATCAAACAACAGCACAGCACTTCTAGAAACTACACCACAGGAGAAAAAACACAAACAGATATAACAGTACACCAAATAACTCATCTACATAAAAAAAAAGAGAGGAACATGATACCTTAGCATAGTAATCCTTCCAAACACGGCGGGCAATCTGATGGCCTCCCAAATCAAAGGCCTTGAACTTGATCTTCCCGATGCTCAGCTCCTCAGAAGTTGGATACTGCGTAGGCTGGTGCTGAACCAACCTCTGCCAGAAGGAACACAAAACAAAGAACAAATTTATTCAGTCAACAGGAGCAAAACATGAGATTTTGCATTTGCTTGAACTCAATTATATCAATCACCTGGTACTGATTAACAGTAAAAATGATCATTATATTGAGAAGTGTGTCAGCTGACTGAATTTAAAATAAAATTTAAATTCTCTGAAGAAGCGTTTGCACCAGATCTGAATTAGCATGGTAGATATCCTTTTCTGTTTTAGAATTAGGATGTTGGCTTTCAAAAAAAATCAACATACAGATGACTAAAAGAAGCAAAATTTATACTGTGCATTATGGGAATAACCCAGATCTGGCAAGCAATCCAGTGCCACAGAAAGGACGCAGCTCAGCAACCAAATCCGTCCAAACTATCCTCAACAGGAAACAAAGAATTACGGCAATACTCCACTAACTCTTCCTAAATGGGGAATCATTTTTTCCACATGCGATCGAAGCCACCCGAGTGTAAGGAAAATGAGAATTATTGCAACACAACGTGAAAAATCCACGAACTGTATGAAAATGTTCTATAACAGAAATAAAAATCCCCAAGATCAGTCAACCCTTTTTTAGACGGAAGGCTCAAAAGATCACTCAACCCTTGAGATGAACATCTGCTAGCACAAATATCTCCAACTCTAAAATTCAACTAGAAACACACCCTTCGATCTATAACTTACAGATATTGCACACCAAAATCTACTACGGAGTAACAGAAAGGGAAGGGAAGGAACCACACAATTACTCCCGTCGTAACCCATCGCAATCCAAGATGCATCACGATCTCATCAAATTACGAGACTTTTTTCCACAGAGGAAAACAAAATCAATCCTGAACAACAGAAGTAATCAGAAAGGAAGAGAAAAATTCCCGACCTCGTCCTTGAGCATGTGGAGAAGCGTGGTCTTGCCGGCGTTGTCGAGGCCGAGGAAGAGGATCTTGGCCTCCTTCTGCCATAGCCCCAGCGACGCCAGAACCCCGTAAAACCAGTCGACAAGGAACATCTCCGGTCGCCGTCGGTGGCCTCCCTCTCTGTCGCCGGAGTAGGAGGAGGGCGCCTCTTAACGGATCTCGACGGAAGGGATCAAATGGTGACGTGGCGGCCACCGCGCCGCTGACGCTGGCATTAATAGGAGGAGCGCCATGAGGATGACAGGTAGGCCAGGGCGCAGTGGGGCCCGCAGGTCAGAGTAGTAGGTGGGAGTTGGTTGTTTTGGAAATGGGCCAAGCAGCTCGCGGATTCCTTTTGTTTCTAGCAAGGAGAGCACCAAAGTTGTCAAAAGTTGGAATGTATCACCATGTGAAAGGAATAGTTGGAATATTTTATTTTTAAGTTATTTATTTCCAAAAAAAGAATGAATTGTCTTCATTTTGTTGAGAATTTAAGAACTTTTTAAGGAATGATATAATATACTAACTCCGTCTAAAAATAGGTGTCTTAGATTTATGTAGATACAGATGTATCGAAACACATTTTAATTATAGATACATTTGAATCTAAAAAAGTTAAGACACCTATTTTTAGACAGAGAGAGTACATAACTGCCTAGGAAAAAAAATGCCCAAAATATTCGCTTAGAGCATCTCTAGCAGAAGTACAAAAAGACTTACAGAAGGAAATATGCATCGCTAACGGCCGAAGCCGACTCTAGCCGAAGCCGAAAAAAGGTTATTGGAGGAAAGATAGGATAGTGATCCCTAAAAATCAAGGCGCCTCTCTTGTCTTTCCTCCTCGCCGCAGTCCCTCCCCAAAAGTTGAGCTCCCGCTCAACTGGCTGCCACTCCCGCCCAAAACCACCGCCCGTCATCGCTGCCGCCACCTTTCTCCCCCAACGCGGCCGGAGTGGCACCGGTGCTCATCCCCGCATGCCCACAAAAGTTTCTGGGCTAAGAATTAGCGCCCGATTCGACCCCCGCAACATCGTCGATGCCGCGGAAGAGGTTGGGAAACACCGCACTGGTGCGGCCGGCGGAGTGACCAACACGGCCACTAGCAAAACCACGGTCGTGGGTAAGCCGCCTCTAGCGCCGGTGTTGAGGCGGAGACGTTGGCCAAGGAGAGGGAGGATGCCGACTGCACCATCATGTTCATGGACCATAGCTCAATGGATGACAAAGCTAGGGCATATTGGGAGATTACCCAGGCAAAGATCTTGGCCCGAGAGAGTGGTGGTGGTGGTGTTTGAGCTCGCCAAGGTGGTGATGGCCGGATAAGTGGCCGAGGTGGTGGTGGGTCCACAACATATACATGCTATGATGGGTGCTTTTGGATCAAACTTGATTAATATGATTTTTTTGGATAATATGTATGCATGTTTAAACTTTGTATGTTTGAGGTATTTGCAAAATCATGTCAATTGTTTTTGTTCCTTTAAATATAGGGGAGCAAATTTATCCTCCTCTATTTTGCAGCACCGTTTCCTCCACTAAATTTTAGGGATCTGCTAGAGGTGCTCTTAGAAATTATAAAATTGAATCCAACAAAAATCATATCTAAAATTTTGTCAAACAGAACACCTGTTTTGATTATCGGCTCCATGTTTAGGCTGCCTTCATCCATGGAAACATCAGCAAGCACCTGGCATTTGGCGTTGTTATCGTATACTTATTTCTCAGTGACACTTTAGATGTCATCTCCTTTGTCATGTGGTTTCAAACTTTGACACGGTCTCTAAGGTTACGTGTGAATGCCATTTTTTACCGAGAAGATGACTGAAACTGAAAAGGTGGGAGAGGTAAAGCTGTGCACCGATCGGCTTCACATATAGAAATGGGAGACTCAAGCATGGGTTGACTTTTTTTTTGAAGTGGGGAAGCCCGACCTCTGCATTAACCGATGCATATGTAGTACCGTTAGTTCACTCGAATCCACTGACTTCATACAGGGGACTCGACCATCAATCCTTTTTTTGCGACGAGCTATTACTGGGTGCTCCAAAGAGGCCTGCCCTGGTGGGACCGAGAGAAAGAAAGGACGGGGGCAACCATGCATGGCACTTCTCGACCGTGTCTCCGAGGGACAGTTCAATAAACATATGTATATTTTATTATTTAATATAGTCATGCCAAGAGCATGCATAACAAAATGTGAATCCACAACTCAATACCTATAACTCAAGAATGGGTCAAGAAACATGCCGCAAGAGCCTTATGCCCTAAAAACAGAAACATCACCCCACCAGCTAAATACCAGGGGTATCACCGAGTCACCCTATGACGAAAAATTGCCCCACACTTCTCCTAGCTTCTAGCCTCCTCACTTGCAACTTGCCTCACCGAGTTGCATCCACCGCCACTACAGAAGGACCCTTTGGACTATGACTATTTCAACGAGTTTGACGCAAAAGACGAGGAGGAAGTGAGGCGGAGGATGAGGACCGGAATATATATGGGCCACGGTTGGCAGGCCTAGTGCAGAAGGCCATCCTCGAGTCCTGCGAGACGACGCATTGGGAGCGTCTTGCCCAAACCTGGCAGGAGCGCGACGATGTCATCCTAGCCCGTGTCATGAACATTTTCCGCGAGAGGGCGCGAATGGAGGAGGCTAGTCGGTTGCTCATGAACTTTGAGCGGCGGCGCATCGACCTTAACGTGCAAAGGCTGGTCACGTCGCTAGAACGATGAACCTCAACAAAATTTGTATTATATAACAAAATTTTAATGAAAGTTTAGTTTCTTATTAAAATAGGAATGTTGCTTATGGCCGACTCGGCGCCGCGGTCCATTTGGGGGCTGGCTAGATCCACACTCGCATCGCAGCCAGCTTCATGCGGGGGCGATGGCTTCGCGGCCGCTCGCTCTTGCTCCTGCTCCGGCGAGCCTTCCTCCTGGCAGCCGTCTCCGCCGCCGCCCTTTTCCTCCTCCACCACCAGGCGCCTACACCCTTCAAACCCCCCTCTTCTTCGTCCCTCCCCTTGGCCAGCTCGGAAGAGCTCTCCGTTGAGCCGCCTCCCCTCTCCGCCACCTTCTCGGAAGAACCCTCCTTTGACCCGCCTCCCGTATCCGCCCTCTCGGACGGGCTCTATGTTGAACCGCCTCACGAGACCCTGGGATCGGGGAAACCGGCGGCCGGAGAGGCCGGCAGGGCTACGTGCGCGACGGTGGAGAGGATGGGGGAGGTTGCCGCCGGCGGTGCGTCGACGGAGGCCGCCAGCCTCCGGGTTCGCGAGCTCATCCGGCGCCACTTCCTGCTCCACGGTGCGTAATACTCACTAACCTGACCCAGTGCCTCAGTTTCGCATGCCCTTGCATTGTACTAGTGTTGTTTCATTCTATCAGTACTGCCTGTTCTCCCACTCTCGTGGACAGGTCTGGATTCCATTTATCAAAACAAAACATAGCCCGTGTCTGGATCTGAATGCAGCTCTCATTTCGTTCCTGCTGTAATCCAATTTCGAAATTATATCGGCGTTGTGTTTTTTCGTTCGTCAGCATAAACAATTAGAACTACTCGATGTTGTCAAGAGGCCATGGCTAGCCGGCCTAGTTTTCAATAGAAAAACTTGCAGTTCGTAGGTTGGTTGAACAGCCCAGATGCTTACTTCTTCAATTAACTTGTCAGGAGCTGCGAGGGTCAGATCGCTGCCTGCACTTGAATTCTGCAGACAAGGCTTTGTGTTGGGGAAAGCATCTGAAGCTGGGTTTGGCAATGAGATGTACAAGATACTGACCGCAGCAGCTCTGAGTGTTATGTTAAACCGGTCCCTGATCATTGGGCAAACCAGGCATACGCATTTGCACTCAAGTTGCTTTTCTTCTTTATCTATGATGCTTTCCCACTTATGCTCTGAGTGTTATGTTAATCCAGTCCCTGATCATTGGGCAAACCAGGCACACATTTGCACTCAAGTTGCTTTTCTTCTTATCTATGATGCTTTCCCACTTATGTCTTTAGGTTCCAAGCAAAAGCAAATTTAGTGCTAAGTTTGATTTTATACTTAGGTGCCATAGTCACTGTGAAGCCGTATCGTAATTTGATGCAAATGGTTTAGAAATGTAGCATGTAAATTGTTGTTATTGATCCTCACTATCCTCTTACCATCTGTCTGTTTGTTTAGCAGGGGATTATATCCTTTTGGACAGTACATTTCTTATACCGACCACTCATTTACTATTGGAGAAATCAAGCATTTATGGAGGAAAAACCGATGTGCCCAAACATATGGTAGAGATCTGAATGTCAGGGTTGATAATTTTGAAAATCCATCAGAGACGAATGTCCTTTGTAGTGACTGGAATAGCTGGAAAGATCCAATCATCTGGTTAGCACTACACTTGCAAACTAATACAATCAGTTACACTCTTTGTACACTTATTTTTTTTCTTGTTCCCCCTTTGCTCGAGCTTCCAGGCATGATTTGATTTCTTGCTTTTAACACTTGCCAAACTTTTGATGCAAATCATTTCAAGGTGTTAGGTAGAAAATACAAAGATGTTGGTCAATCCCCAATTTCTGTGTGCAAGTTAGTTCTTGTTTCCTGTGCATTGACATGTGCGTATGCAGTTGCAGTCAGAAAAATTAAAAGAAAAGCTAATTAAATGAGGTTTTTCATGTGGGGAATATTTTACAGGTTTATGCTTACTTCTAGATATTCATAATGGTTATTTTGCAAGAATGAACTGGAGAAAGTAAATGTGCAATATAGATATTACATCAAACTGAAGTTAGTACCCTGAATCATTGAGTGCTGAATGCTAAGTGCTAAGCATTTCATTTCCTCCCAACTTGTTCAAGATGGTTCTTCCTTTTGACTGCTGTGTTTGGACTACCAAATTTGATGTTTAGTGTACGCTAGAGCAACAATGAATTGAGAAACAATTTCAGTTGTCAAATTTTCTTCAGATCTCTCTTGTTTCGGTTCTTCGAGTCAGATGCCTTGGCAGTGCTTGTATAGATATGAATCTGTCAACGTCTGTGCTTTCGGTTTTGTGATTTTCCATTTACTGTTTTACAATAGAAAACTTTAGCACTTTCTTTTGGTAAAATACCGTACACCTATTCCTGATCATGTTTTCCGTTCTCCATTCTGGGAACAAAAAAGTTTAATTATCTTCTAGCAACTGCAATGATATGAGCTGACATTACAAGTATAAACATCATGATTTTCTTTGTTTGAAATATCCTTTTGGACTCTTAGTACAGTACAAATAAATTTTATTTTGTTGAAATGTAATTGTTTACCTGTTTAGACACTTAAACCTTTTATTTTCTGATTTACTACATGTTCAGAATTTTTTCGAGGCCTTTTTTTTTCCCAGAAAAGGAGGCGAATAGCCCAGCATCTTCATTGGTTGATAGCTTGATGCACACAGCTGTTCCTTAACAGATGCATATAGTTTGAGATCGGGTACCATAGTACCGAGTAACTTGAAGATTTTGTTGGCAAGGATGGTTTATTGAATCTTATTATGTTCAGACGCTAGATCTATACCCAAAAGCAGTGATTCCCTCAGTTTCTGTTATGTTCGAAACTGTCCCTGTTTCATGAAGCAAAAGAAGAAAAATCAAACACTTAATGACGCAATGCTTACCCAATATACCTTAATGAAGGTTATGAACTTTAAAACACTGCTAAGGCTTGGTTTACTTCTTTGTTGTTTCCAGCCCAAGGGGTTTCGGGATGGGAGGGGATTTGGCGAATCCCTCCATTGCACCCAATCACCTCCAATCCCCTCAAATACACTTCCACCTGAATACAGCAGTATGACGGAGAGTTTTAATCTAGACAAAAATAAGAGGGTTTATGGTGGATATCTAGGGTTGCAAGCGAGATCCTGCGATAGTCCCGCTTCTAGTTCATTTTGTCATTTTCTAGTTTAAAATTTGCCCAAAATTTTGAACTAGAAAATGACAAAATGAACTAGAAGCGGGACTTTCACGGGATCCCGCCTGCAACCCTAGGGACATCTTGGGACTATCCCATCCAATACATACTTAGTAAACGCACTATTGAGGATTTTTCGGGATCCAGGATAATCCCCTGGAATACACTTCAAATTTACTAGAAGTAAACAAGGCCTAAAAGAAGTGCCAACCATTAAATGATTTTGCCTGGTATTTCTAATTTCTATTCAGTCCACCCTTCTTTATATTGAGTTTCAGGCTCTAAGCTTAAAATTTTGCCACCTGTCAGATGACTTCTCATAGCACTTCCGTAATTTGCAAAATATGTAGAGGAAAATATCAGGAATACGATGCATGAGGTGCCCCAAACACAGGAGATATATCTAGGGTTCCTACTCCTTTGCTGATGTACCATTAGAAGATGTTAGTTACAAGTACGTTTGCTTTCAATCTGACTAGAAACAAGACAGATGGTTCCCCTGTAGCGCCGTATGGGCCAGCTAGTGGTGCAGTCCAGGGTCTAATACAAATACCGCATGAAATGAATATTTTCTTTTTTTTCCATCATTTTTTCCATGTTTATCCATAAATTAAGTTCATTACTGACATAACTCAATTTTCAATTTATATTCTGTTTTGTTTGCTTAGATTTTTTTTTTCTGTTCACCAAATGTTCATGAGAAAGCTAAATGTACAGAACAAAGCATGCTGACATGTGTTGTATGTCCACAACACTAGGTTTGATGGCACAACTGATGCAGTTGGGGTACAGTTCTTTCTGAAAAATATTCATCCCAAAATCAAAACTGCTGCGTCAACACTTTTTGGATCCCTGGGCTCGTTACATGCCCGTCCTAATACATTTGGGGAACTTATGCGAGTAATCATATCTCCCTCCCAGACTGTGCAGAAAGCAGTTCAGTGGGCATTGAACGGTTCAAGTCCAGATATTGTTCTGCACATGCGAATGATGGCCAATAGGTATGAAATACTATATGCTGCATGAATTATATAAAACTGTTGTAACTCTTCAACATTCACTATTGACATCATATTCACATGAATAGAGGCTTCATGCACTAGCTAACGCAACCAAAAGTACGAACTGATGGAAATGGCCCTAACCTTAGTCCTACAACTTAAGTCCGAACTTCTACACTTCACAACATATATATTCTGCTCCCTACCTGAAGTTGTAGACCCTAACCTTAGTCAATCTTTTGTGGTTATTTCTTACTGGTGTATAACTTTATGAACTTAAGTTTAGTCCTTTCCATTCTGGTGAGAAATACAAAGTATGTCATCTCATGCCCACTGCTCTCAACAAGGAGGATAGTTAAAAAAACTCAGAATTTGAGAGTAATGATTGATCACTATTTTAGAAGCTGGACAAAGAGATGCATATGGTAGTTGCTGAGTAAAAGTCCTAGCACCTTATATTTCAGCATGAGAATGTCGACACCTATGCCATGCAGATCATCTTTATTTGCAACTGTTCCGCATCATTTGACTTGGGAAGCTGAAGATAACTGATTTTGTTACTAGGCCAGTACGAGCAAAAACTGCTGCAGTTAGTTGCATTCACAGAGCTATACAGATTTCTCGTTTGAAAGGGACACCTCGGGTGGCATTGATCTCAGACACACCATCATTTGTTAAGGAGATAAAGCAAGAGATCAGTGATTTTGCAGAGGTTAGTTGCTTGGTTGAATATTCTCAGATGAACTTTGTATGGATGTGAGCATTGCGGGTCATGTTAGATTAATACTCTCTCTATTCCTCATTAGTTGTCGCTGATTTAGTACAACTTTGTACTAAATCAGCGACAACTAGTATGGAATGGAGGGAGTATATTATTAGTTATTAATTTGGTAGAGATGTAAGTGAGATCCTGCCTAAATCCCACTTCTTGTTCATTTTGGCAATTCTAGTGCAAATTGGGATTTAGGGCGATCCCACCTGACACCTTACAATTTTTGGAAAATCGGTTAACTATTCTATACATTCTGGGCAGGTAACTTATTTTGATTACAAACTCTTTGCCAAGCGTATTGATGTAGAGATGAATGGTAACGATAAGGTATGTTACCTAAAGATTTTCACTTCATCCTCTACATCTTCTGATAGGTTATAGCTACTTGCTGAAATCTTGAGGAATGAATGTTATGTTTATAAAGTATAATCAAGATCAGACATATTCCAAGTTTCATAAATGTACTGCATTGGTAGTACACATGTTCCAGACACTAGAATCTTGTGATGTTTTATGAACTTTTCATATTCTCTAGTTTCCGAATCACTGAACAATTGCAGTTGAGGAATAAGTAAATAAAACGATTTCTACTGCAGTTATGGTACAATCCACTTAAGTTAACACCATTATTAAGTATGAGCATTTCTACATCATGTACTTGGTACTTGGTAGCCCATCCCAAGCAGCGCATTTGTGTTCTCCGCAAGTAAAGTGAACTCTCCTGTGCAGCCCTTGGGTTTTCGTTCAAAAGACTGGGGATCAGCTCCGAGGTGGGCAGCCTTTGTTGATTTCTTTCTGGCTTCAAGCGCCAGGTACGCAGTTGTCACTGGGGCACACCGACGTGTGGGAACAACCTATGTGCAGCTCATTGCGGCATTAGCTGCAGCAAATATGCATGGTACAGATCCTTGTGCTCCTCTCGCCGAAACATTATTATTTTGTAGTCTCCAAACTGATTTAGTTTGTTGCGAATTTGCTGGGTGTTAGGTCACGGGCCCTCAGGAGCAAACTTCACATTCTTAAGCAGCATCCACAGTAATCTATTGGTGGATGGGCTGTCCACACAGGTTGGCTGGGGCCATGTCTGGAACAGATACGCCGGACCCTTGAGCTGCCCGCACCAGCTGCACCAATGCGCCTTAACCCCGCTCCTCCCGCATGCTTGGTGGGACGGCCAGTGGCAAAGCCCCATTCCAAGGGATGTCAGGAGATTGCTGGACTATGGCGTGCAGTTATCGGACACCGGGGAGGTGGATGACGAGCGGCTCGTGTCACACTGTAGGTCAAGGAAAGATCATGTGAAAAGGTACCATCTTCTCCCGCCGTACAAGAGTCCAACAAGACGGTAGGAGCCGGCTTATCATGTCCTGTTTTTGGACAGCTCTGGTTTCGAAGAGAAGAATATATATACCAGAACCGTGTATCTTTGATTCAGAGAGAACACAGTTTTGCGCTAGGCCCTTGCACAAAGAGCTAATGTAGGTTAGAACAGTCAGGATTCAACTTTGGCAAGCTGTTGTTTGCGCTAGGCCCTTGCACAAGGAGCTAATGTAGGTTGGAACTCGTATATAGCCATAGTGCTAAATATGTTGTGCCCATCTAGTGTTTTCAACTTTGACAAGCTGTTGTTTCGAGTAGTTATTATGCTGACAGACCAAAAGGTACCCGCAAAAAAAAAAAAAAAAAAAAAGACAGACCAAAAGCTGCCATGTCATGTAAGTTAGGGATGGGCATAAGCCGGGCCGACCCATCCGGACCCAACCCATAAAACTTGGCTGTTGGATCGGCCTCATACGGAAATCGGACCAGTTGGGATGGCACTGAGTGACCCATTGGGTCAGCGGAATCGACCCACATACAAGACTTGGAATCCATGGGTACACAAGTACAGCTTGATTAGCTCTGAATACTATTTTCTGTTGCCTGATAGCTTCGGCGAACAGCGCAGAACTTGTGTACAAAAACACACCTTGGTTCTTCATGTACCGATGTGCGCCTCTTGTTTCTTTTCTTTCACGAGTACTGCTTCCCTTGGCTCTGTACATCACCAGATCGATCAAGTCTACCGATCAGCCTTCAGCGTACCATACTTGATCAGATTAATGTACTCCATGGTTCACGGAGTACCATTTTAAACTTGATGTGAAAAAGAGCTGAAGTTGATCTGTGGTTCCTTTGTAAACTTTATGCTACCTCTGGCCATAAATAGATTTTAAGATTTATCTAAATCTAAATATGTCTAGATGCTATTTAGTGTCTAGATACATCTAGATTTAGATAAACCTCACACATTTATTTATAGACGAAAGGAGTAATTCATATCTAGTTTATTGTTCTATGACAATTATTTTAAAGAAGGGCGAGTCTAGGTCTCAGGCGACTGAGACATAATATGTCTCAGTCGCCTGATGTCATGTGACAAATCTCAGTTTCAATATAGTTGTAACTTATAAAAATAGTACTAATTATCAGTTTCAACCTAGTTGAAACTCATTAAATTCTCAGTTTCAACCTAGTGGAAACTCACTACGTTCTCACACTGCACAAATCGCGAGGCAAAATCCAAAGGCTAAAAGCGTCGACTGATACACATACTAAAAATCAGGCGCCTGATTTCTAGCCATTCCGTTTAAAGAATGGTATAGTATAGTGTGGACATTGTAAAAAAACAAATGTACATAAGCTATTTTTTTTTAGATTCACCGCCTTTATTAAACCTCCATAAACAGGGGAATACAATCACCTTCCGGCGGATTTAGGGCCTGTTTGGTTCCCAGCCACACTTTGCCAAGCCTAATTTTGGCAAGTGTGGCAGCCACAAAAGTGTGGCTGGGATTTTGGAAGCCACAAAGTGTGGCAAAAGTTGGCAAAAAAATCACTCTATGATAAGTAGGCCATATGGATAGTGAAGTGTGGCAGCTCTAAAGTGTGGCGAGAACCAAACACATGCCAAATTGCCAAACTTTGGCTTGGCAAAGTGTGGCTGGGAACCAAACAGGTCCTTAACAACCAAACTCTACGACCCTGCCTCTCATAAACTACACTACGAGCCAGGCTATGCGCTTCTTTATTTGATCCACGACCTTCATGACTAAACTCAAGCTCGATGAACTCGTTGCGGGCCTCGATCTCTAATCTCCCGCACAAATTGAGCATAGACTCCCATCATGCCTTCTGCTATGCTTTGGATGACATTTTTACAATCACTCGTGACCCTAACGCGTCGGGCATCGACATCCTTCGCCAGAGCAATTGCTACAAAAGCTAAAATTTGGGTCGACCCGGAACACCTATCGAGCCAAGGAGGTCATTAACTTTTCAGTAATGGGCCGGCCTATGGACTTTTAAATTGGCCTCGAGGCCAACAGGGCCAAGTCTAAGGCCAGATCTGAGTCGGACCATTTTCACGTGCCTGGCTAGGGCAACACACGCATGCGGTCTGGACGCCGAAACACGGATCACAACCGAGTCGCTTTGGCTCCACGGCGATCAGATCTGGTTGGCTACAACAAACCCCATTCGCACGTCGACTCTACATCGACGACCTACGCCTTGTGCTGCCGCTTCTTATCTCCACCTGTGCGGCAACACTGCCATCACTTTAATTTGCACGCGCATCTCAAGCATCAAGTCGGTGCATGAATCGGTGGCGCACCATGCACGTGTCACACACTCCATCCTCGCGCATAATTTGTTGTCTGCTTGGTGGACTACCTCAAGTCGAGACAAAACTAGTTGTACTCACCTACTACATCGTTCTCTGGCATCCGCTAAATATCATGCGACGGTACCCCTCAAGGTGCAAAACATGGCCCCGACGATACCTTTTAAGATGCAAAATGTCGGTCTCGGAATGTATCTGCAAGGTGCCTCCTCTTCCATGACTAAACCTCCGTCTTGCGCCCGGAATGGCTACACCTACGATGACTATATCATCGAGCATGACTACATCACGAGTTCACGACCGACTACCCCGACATCGACATAAAGGAGAAAATCTACAACAAGTCATCGGCAACAAACCCAGTCAAAGCGTCCGCGTCATATTACTTGCGTCCATGACACTCCGTCGTGATTGCGGGAGGGAAGAGAAGGCTCCATAAGAGGACACTGATGATGACAAGACATGATGGAAATGCGAGACTTCAAATCCAGCCGTAATCGTTCGCTTCAGTTTACTTTCCGCTACGACAGAGGGAGATGTTAGAATATATACTAGGAGCTCTTTAAGGATTCTAACGCTTCTTGTATTCCAAGTCATTATGATTCTTGCCTCATGAAGTCACAAGTCTTGCCTCTATATGTTCGCAATGGCCAGCCTTCCAATGTTCACAATGGGAATGTTCTTACTTCAGGACGGGATCCATGCAAGATTTGACACCCTTAGAGCCAAGTTTTTCTGGGAGGGGACATGCCCTAAACGGAAATACCATATGGTTAGGTTAGCTGACCGGGAGTGTGTAGACCTCGCGAAGTGGGAGGGCTGGGCCTTCTCAACTCCAAGAAGATGAACATCGCCTTGATGTTAAAATGGGTGTGGAAGCTGTATCAGGACGATGGATCCATTTGGGCAAGGCTGATTAGGGCAAAATACACTGACACGGAAGATATCTTTGCATGTAGAGGACACGGGGGCTCGGCATTCTGGAATAGCTTGCATCAGATCAAAGACCTTTTCAAGATCGGGGCTAAGCACGAAGTCCATAATGGTCAATAGACTCAATTCTGGTATGATAGATGGGCTGAGGTGGGGGAGTGTTGAGGGAGCGCTTCCCGCTTATCTTTAGTATTTGTGAGAATCAGAGGATCTCGGTAGCTCAGCCATGTGAAGGACAGGACCACCTCAGACTTGACGGACCCTTGATGGACAGGGTAGAGCGGAATGGGATCAGCAACATGCCCTCCTAGATAACACACACCTCCTTCTTGGTCACGACAAGGTCTCCTGGACGCTTGATCCCTCTGGAGTGTACACGGTTAGCTCGATGTACAATGCGCTGTCTCGCGGAGCTTCAGTGGCCCACTTTAGGGACATGTGGGCTGCCAAGATCCCGCTAAAAGTTCATATTTTCACCTGGCAGTTAGCTTTGGACAGACTGCCGATGACAGAGTTGATTGCACACCGCAGAGGGCCATTGAATGGGCGATGCGCACTTTGCGGAGAAGAGGAAACTACCAGCCATATCTTCTTCAGATGCTCTTTGGCAAAGGTCGGGTGGAGTGTGATTCGACAGATGCTGGGTGATGGAATCCCACTTCTTTCCCGCAGTTTTTTGACATTCTCTCTGTATAACTCTTGGGGATCATGCCCACACAAGAAAAGAAATATAGAAATTCATCTTCTTTGATAAACTTTAAGTATATTGATAAAACAAATAAAGCCGTCGACCAATCTGAGCCAAGAGAAGGTACCTGATGCGCAAACCCTATCCACGGCAACAAGATCAGAAACAGATGACAATCGTCGGCCACTCAGGGCGAGCAAGCGCGAAACAACTGATGCGGACGGCGAGCCCAGACACCTGATCGATGCACGAGAACTAGAAGAAATTACCTTAATAATAATCTTGACGGAAGCAGACCTACGTAATCAGATGATGTGTCGTAGCCCTGTGTGGTGTACTCTTGTTGTATTGCCTATTGCGCCTAGCTTGGTTTGCAGGCCGCTGAGAGTCAGTTGTCTACGAGCAGCAGCAATGACGACAGGGTCGACCAGGCTGCCGGTGTTGACCTTCCGCTGCCGGAAGTGTAACACATCGTGCGAGGATAGGAAGGTGTAGTAAACTGCAGGTACAACTGACAGATACGGGATTAGAGGAGGATATTTTAGGCGAGGATAGCTGACCGAGATTTGATTTGGTTGCGATATACGGGACGACCAGCGATCGGTCGTCCTGGCTCGCTCGTCGGTTTATATGGGCTTACTTTTTTAGGTCCAACAATGTTTTCACTGTAAAACACATGAGTAAGATGATGAATTATTGTTGTAAACAACCAGTAATTTTTGTAGGAATTGTTGTTAACAATTGTTGTAAAGAGATAACATTTTTTATTTTTTTGTTGATGCTAATAACCAAGTGAATTTTTATTTGTTGTAACCATTTGTGACTTTGGATAAAATAGTAGGTGATTTTTGTTGTAATTTAATTTGTAGCATATTATTTGTTGCTTGACCACTTTGCACTTTTTGTAAACATACATATTTTGTTGTAATAGACTATGACTTTTGATAAAACTGTTGGGGAATTTTGTTGCAAATAAATATGGAGCAAAAAACTATTTTGTTTAACCACTTTATTGTAATTTTACATTTTTATAAATGTTCAATCATTTTTGTTGTAATGGTATTTTTTTTGTATACCGGGTGATTATTTTTGTTGTAATACCCTCAGTCCTAGGGATAAATCTGCACGGTGGCATATTTGTTGTAAATATCGGGAAAGACATGGCCTAAAAGGTACACCCCTTCCGTATTAGCCGAAGAAGTTAGGACCGCGGGTTGATTTCTCAAAAAATGAGGACCAGAATGCAAAACTACGTCGTGGCTTATGCTGATCGTTAGATCACGATCGGACGGCGCGGACTGCAACCGATTTTCACGCCCAGATCCGCCGACCGACGGCCTGCGCTTCCCATAAGAAAACTGTCATACCACCGACGCTTTAATACTCTCTCCGTTCCAGTGCATATAGTTTTAGTATTGATAACCTAACTAAGGATACACCTAAGACCTATACATTAGATGTAAGGAGCAGTAAAGATTTTTCGATAGCGTAGGATGAATTAGTTAGGGAAAAACAACTAAATTTCTGATTTTGGATTGTGTGGTGATTTTTTTAACTTACTTTTACTTTTATGTTGAAAACTTTGTGACATCCGATGCAAATTGGCGGTCTCGATACGTGTAACACTACTAGGGAAAAGGTTATCTTAGCGCATCGGATTTTGCTACCTGTGGAACATCATCCGTGCGCCACGGCTAGCGCGCCACTGGTAGAAAGTAGTCGTGGTGCATGGTTTGGTGCACCATGGGTAATGCAGGTAGTTGTGGCGCACCGCGTCGTGCACCACGGGTAAGGAAACTCGGTGCACCACGGGTACATTTTTAAATTCAATTTATTTGCAATTTTTCTTTGCAATTTTTTGCCGTTTTTTGCGAATTGTTTATTAATATGTTCATTATCGTAACCCTAGCCGTGGTGCAGGGAGGGGAATGTGGCTGCGGAGAGGAGGGACGTGGGAGGGATGGGCGGTCGACGCTTGAGGAGGCAGGTGCCGATGGCTGGCGCTTGAGGATTGAGGGGTGGGCGGACGGCCGATGCTTGAGGAGGTAGGACCGACGCTTGAGGAGGCAGGGCCATCGCTGGAGGCTGGCGACGTCAGGCGGCATGAGAAGGAGGCAGGGGTCGTCGGAGAGGAAAGCCTCCATATCTCATGTGTCCGAGAGAGAGGGAGGAAGAAGAGAAAGGTGAGAGAGGAAGGATCCGAAGGATAAAGGTTGTGTGGATGGGGGTGAGGATATGGCTTACTTAGCGGGAGTAGGGCGCACTCCCATTTTGGTGCGCTACGGGTAATCTTTTTTTGTATCGAAATCTAAAACTTGAAAAACTCTATGTTCCTTTTTAATTTTGAAGAATCTAAAAAATCGGCTAAGGGGGGCGCATCTACCAGCTAGGCCAAAGGATAGGCGTGGCACACTAGTATTAGAGGTGCGCCATAGGGCACACACATCATTTCCTAGTGCGTTGCAGTTATATAGTTGTGGCGGCACTACTTTTTTGATGCGCCACGAGCAGGGGTGGATCTGCATAGGCTGACCTGATGCAGGTAAAAGAAAAAATTATTACTACTTTGTGAGATTTATAAGGCAAGTGCATCAGATTACCGTGAGAAAAGTTGCATCATGGAGGAAAAAAAATCAGCTAGCAAGGTTGCAAGCTTGGACGTGCATCAGGGAAATTTTCAGTCCAGCTCCGCCCTGGCCACGAGTAACTCATCTATATATAGTTGTTTCCCTAGTAGGGTAACGATGAGCGTTAAGTGTTGAACGATGATGTAGCACAATCAACAACTTCCATTTAGACTAAATTGAGCTAATTCTAAATATTTATTATGGATATGAGGAAATAATAAAGATAAAACTAAATTGAACGCGGGAAAAGATGTATTCTCTCCAATTACTTTGCATTATTTGGTCGATTAATTTTTCGTAGAATTCAAGCGAACCATAGGAGTTACCAACGTGCACGAGAGTCATGACATTGTGTTATCCAGGAGCTTGGTCGGCGATGTCACCATGCTCTGCACGTAGATGCACGGGATAGTACGAAACCGTGGACTCGGTCGGTTGGTCATGCACAAAACAGCGCTACAGTTCTGATGTGGGCTTAGCTTGCAACACCTTGCTGCATCTGCATCCCAAGGTCAACTTGTGTCCTTCTAGACTCAATCGATTTGTTGTCTTGTCACACTCGAATCTCGATTACAATAACATATGAAGAATAACGATGTAATATCCTATTTGCCTAGTTGACGTTCTGCGCTTCTTTGAATTCAGATTTTACTCTACGCGCATCGATCGATGTGCAGTTGCCACGATTGAGCTGACGGCTCTGCATGTTCTACCTGAGCAATGCAAAGACAAAGGAACCGAATTCGCAAAAAAAAAAAAAAAAAAAAAAAAAAAAGACAAAGGAACCGAAAGGAACAGGTTCAGTGAACAAGAAGAAAAATACAGCATATTTTTCTATGCTTGAATTTCTTTATACTGGAGGTTATGTGGGCCAGCTCGGCACCTCCAACTGCCTGGCACAAAGTCAAAATTATTTCATATCGAAAAGTATGGTGTAGTTTGGTAAAATAACATCATCTCTCGGCGCCAGATGAAAAACCAGCCTGTCGCAATAAAAAAAAGACTTGACCCTGGTTTGGACTTTGGACGAGCCAAAAACCATAATATCTTGAGAACTTAATAATCTTGTGTAATTTCAGCATCCAAATATGGGTCTCTCTAGCTCCCAGTCGACCGAGAACTAAGCCGACTGATATCATGACCTCTCCTTCTCTGTGATGTTCTTCTCTAACTTCGGCGAGGCACTTCTCCTCTCCACCTTCCGGCGAGCCACGCCTCCCTTGCAACCACCACCGCCCACCCTGCTTGCGGCAGGGTTCCCCTCGCCTCCCCGCACTACCACGAGCTCCTCCTTCAGCGGTCTACCACCACCTCGATTAGGCCTCTAAGCAGTTCTCTTCTCCTATGATGTCAGCAACCAGCAACCAGCACCTCCAACGCTATGTTTCTTCTTCGTTGGCCCCCTGTTAGCCCGACTCCAGTGAGTTGGGTGGCCGACTCTCTTATCTCCTAAGGTTGAGAATGATGGGAAAGAAATAAGGAATTGCTAAGTTTCAGCTAGCTGTATGTCTCAGTCACGTGCTACATTGTTAGATTTTGTTTCTGCTTCAATATTCGTGTTTGTTGTTGTTTTTACTTTGTTTAGACCCACATCGAAACACACTGACTAAGACATAAGTTAAGTCTCAGCCAACTAAAACTTAGACACACCCAAAGAAATAAGGCTGGTGGAACCCACTTGCATATAACGGCAAAAAGCTAACAAGGCATTAATCTATTTCTCAGCTAGCCCAGAATGAGCAAAACCGTCAAAATATTGTTGATGAACACATTGAGGGACATGGCACACATAAGAAATCGCGGAAACAATAGGGACATAATCGCAAGAAGGGTCCATCCCCTGCCTTACCAACACGAAGCTCACTCGGCCACGTCGGTCCAACCAGTCGCCGTCCCTTCCTCCTCCGGCCATCCTTCGACGAAGCCTGCCCAGTCTCACCACCAAGAGGCCAGAGTTGACGTCGTGACAAGCACAGCCACAGAAGACTTTGACTTCATCGCCGTCCCGTACGCGTCTTTAAGCTCGACGATGCTGCCGCCGCGTGCACCAACCGCGCTCCTCTTGCCGTCCCAGCACGCCTCCCCCTGCTCACCATGGCTCGCTCCACCACCACTGCCTGCCTGCACCTCGTCGCCGTCGCCACGGTGCTCGCCGCTCTCGGTGAGGCGGCAGGGATCGGGTTCGACCTCCACCACCGGTCCTCCCCCGTGGTGAAGCGGTGGGCCGAGGCGCGGGGCCACCCGGCGGCCGCGTGGTGGGACGAGGCGCAGGGCTCGCCGGAGTACTACTCCGCGCTGTACCACCACGACCGCGCCCACATAGCCCGCCGCGGCCTCGCCGACAGCGGGAAGGGCCTCCTCACGTTCGCCGACGGCAACATCACCTACCAACTCGACGGATCGTACGTTAGCGCGCGCGCCGGACCAGCCATCCATTCATTGACCATGCTCCATAGTTCCCGCCACTGATCGATCGACTCACTGGTTTGCAGGATCCACTACGCGGAGGTGGCCGTGGGCACGCCGAGCGCGACGTTCCTGGTGGCGCTGGACACCGGCAGCGACCTCTTCTGGGTGCCCTGTGACTGCAAGCACTGCGCGCCCATGGACAACAACGCGTCAACGCCAGGTGTTGCGCTCCGGCCGTACAGCCCCGGGAAGTCGTCGACCAGCAAGCCGGTGGGCTGCGGCCACGCGCTCTGCGACCGGCCCAACGCCTGCAACGCCGTCAACAGCAGCTGCCCGTACACCGTCAGGTACGTCTCCGCCAACACCTCCTCCTCCGGGGTGCTCGTGGAAGACGTGATCCACTTCAGCCGGGAACGGGAGAGCGTCGTCGGCGGCGAGCCGGTGGACGCGCCGGTGGTGTTGGGGTGCGGGCAGGTGCAGACGGGCGCGTTCCTGGACGGCGCCGCCGTGGACGGCCTGCTGGGCCTCGGCATAGAGAAGGTTTCGGTGCCGAG
The DNA here is from genome assembly GCF_022539505.1 of Lolium rigidum. Lineage (NCBI taxonomy): Eukaryota > Viridiplantae > Streptophyta > Magnoliopsida > Poales > Poaceae > Lolium > Lolium rigidum. The sequence goes on along the minus strand of NC_061512.1, from coordinate 63,120,765 downwards.
CGTGCTGGCCGCCGCCGGACTCGTCGCCTCCGACAGCTTCTCCATGTGCTTCAGCCCGGACGGCCTCGGCCGCATCAACTTCGGTGACGCCGGCCTCCGCGGCCAGGCGGAGACGCCCTTCATCGTCAGCAACAGACAGTAAGTACTCAGTCCGTCAGTCGTGCCTTGCCACTAACAAACCGCACCGCACAAACTGTCGAGTAAGATGGGCCCGCATTCCAGTCCATGTTTTAAAGTCTGAGCTACTTTCTTGCTTGCTGCAGCCCGACGTACAACATCAGCGTGACGGGGATGAGCGTGGCGGGGGAGGCGGTGGCGGCGGAGTTCACCGCCGTGGTGGACTCCGGCACGTCCTACACCTACCTCAACGACCCGGCCTACACGGACCTGGCCACCAGCTTCAACTCCCAGGTCCGTGAGAAGAGGGCCAACCTCAGCGCCTACATCCCCTTCGAGTACTGCTACGAGGTGACCAGCGGCCAAACGAAGCTGTCCACGCCGGTGGTGACCCTCACGACCGGTGGCGGAGCCGTGTTTCCGGTTAAGGAGCCCTTCGTCATCATCGGCGGCCAAACTAGCGACGGCCGGGTCGTCGTCCTCGGCTACTGCCTCGCCGTGCTAAAGAACGACATCACCGTCGACATCATTGGCCGTACGCACGCACACACGCTGCTGTCTTTGCTTTCTTCCATCTTTCCGTTGCTGACTGTTTGGCTGCTGCTGATACATGCAGAGAACTTCATGACCGGCCTCAAGGTGGTGTTCGACAGGGAGAGGTCCGTCCTCGGCTGGCACGAGTTCGACTGTAAGTTCATCGATCATCATAGCACTAATCCCAGCAAGAAAGAGAGGAATGTTTGTAACTGATTGATCAACTGCAGTATGATCGACCAGTGCTTGATTGATTAATTGTTGCAACCGACTGACCAACTGCAGGTTACAAGAACGTGACGATGGAGAACGACGGCGCGGCCCCCGGGCCGACGTCGGCGACTCAAATACAGCCGCGGCGGAGCGAATACCCCGGCGCGGCGCCGGTGTCCCCGAGGCAGCCCGGGTCAGGCGGCAGCCGCCGTGCCCTCGGAGGCCGACTCGCCTTCGCCCTCACGCTGCTGCTTCCCCTCCTGGCCGTGGTCTGACGGGAGAAGCGGTGTACATATTTAAAAGTTGGGCTTGAATTTTGATGTACATTCATACACCACATACAGTAGGTCGTTCATTTATAGAATGAGTTTTACTGATTGATTTGTAAGTGTTCTACGGCTTTGTACCAGGATCACAGTGGCGAGGCTCATGTGCCGTGTATTTAATTTTTGCGCGAGTGTGCCCTGCTAAAGATTTCTATACACATGTACACTCGTAAATACGTATATACATATACGCTCCCCTCTATAAATGCGCCCACGCACATCCTACCCAACATCTCTGAGAGACTGAGTTCAAGAAAACTAATTCGGTGGTCTTGATTGACAAAGTCACCACATGCGCTCTCCCACTAAAAAATATTTCGTCTTTATAAAGACATCAAAATGTTAACCTAGGGTTTAAAGTACCAAGGAAAAAAATAGCGCTCTAATGAAATAGCATGGTCCTGCTATAAACTCTATGCAAGTTATAACGTGCTAATAACACGCTATTTTTCAAAATAGGTCGCAAAAAATAGAAAATTAAAAGGTATAGCATATATGTCGGGATTTCACCAGCTAAAAAATTGTCCGGAGTAATACACGCATAACTAATTAACTAGTTCTTACTGAATTATATCAACACGTTTTCCCTTCCTCTATAAAGAGACAAAATATGAAATACGAAGACACGAACTATGTAACTGAACTGAACTAAGAAGTACAAAGCTGAACTGACCTAAGAACTATAGAGCTAAACCATGGTGTGTGCGGGCTACAGCTACCACTACTGAACTACTTTACGGTACTAGATAAAACTAGATATGACTATCGCGTGCTGCGGAAGAGGTGGTGACCTGACGGCGAAGACCAACATCAGATCGAGTTCCTGGTCGAGGCACGCGTCCTCCTAGTGATTTTGGTCGGGACGTGGCACGCGGAGGCTACGCTGCTGCTGTAGCCGCCACCGCCGCGCTGCGTAGGGAGTCGAAAGTGGCGACTAGTGGGTTGCCGACGTGGAGTTGAGTTGCGCTAGCTTGGAACCGGGGGCTCGTGGGCTGCTTCTAGTTCCATAACTTTTTTCTAGCACGCTATAACGATACAACAAATAGCGAGCTTAGCACCGCTTATAACAAGATTAGCGCCATAGCGAGCAAATTATGCATAGCGTAACGTTCATCTTCTAAATATGCTATAGCGCCGCTAAAACGTCGAAAGAACGCGCTATTTTTTCCATGGTTTAAACTTTAATGGAGTGAGGCCCCACTGCCCTCACAACTATACAACCACATGCTAGTTCGGTTTCTCTAACCAATCTCCTTCCTGGACTTGGTAGAGGGATTCAGAACCCTCTCCACGCCTGAAGTGAAACTAAGATACGTCGATGGGTAACCATTCACAATTTAAAAATTAGGGTTTTATATAATATTTTTATTATCAAGTTGGTGATACAAATTTTTTTACATGAATTACATCTTATGGGTAAGCGCAGTGACCTTATAAAAGTCAAAAGTACTCCATTCTTTAGCGGAAATGTGACATCATTCTAACATTTCTTGAGATAAAATCTTCAATTAGTTCTTCATGAGATACATTTGATTCTTTTGCTAAAAAAATGATCAAGAGCACTCCTTTGAGATTGAGTAAGTTCTTCAATCTTTTGTGGTCTCTGATATTTTTCATAACCTGAAGGGTGTCTCCTAATTCTAGAAGACATTACAGAAAAGGAAATTACGAAAGAAAATGAAATTATGAAGCAACTAGGCCTCCAACTTGAATTGATGGAGCCGGATTGCACAAGCGGAAAGAAACAGCAAGGAGATCGTCTGATCGGAAGAAGCAGAGCAGATCCATGTGTGATAAATTGAGATGAAAACACGGAATAAATAGATGATGTACTGTGGATGCATCCTACAACATACTACCTTGTATCAACGAATAGACAAAAATACCAGACTAGGATGGAATTAGATTGGCAGACCCCCCCCCCCCAATTTGGTCTATGATGTTGCCCCGGATGTGTATTTTGGTCACGAACTTGCAAATTGTGAACTATAGGTCAAAAAATTGCCCGGTTACTCCGTCACGGTGACCGTTAGTTTGCTGACATGGTAAAAAAAATTTGCCCCCTAAAATTTGTTTCTCTAATTTTTTAGTACTTGGTTTGACTTTTTAGTGGGCAATTTGCAAAAAAGTAGTTGCCCACGCCAGCAAACTAACATTGGTCGTGAGGGAATGACCAAAACACTCGCACGGGGGCAACTTCTTGATCCATAATTCACGATTTGCAAATTCATGACCAAAGTGCACATCCAGGGCAACTTCATAAACTAAATTGGAGATTTTCTCTAAAATTAGCGGTAGAGCTCCCATGGGAAGAACTGGTCGATGCTCGTGCTTGAGAAGCAATAAGTAGTAAGACTAGTCATAGTGGGAAGTAACATAGAGTAGTAACATGTACATGTTACTGCTCTATGTTACTACCTTCATTGTGGTTAGTAACATCAAAGTAGTATCATATATGTCTTCATTAATTAGCTTATAGACTCATTGTATCTTGAGAAGTGTGATGTTACAGTAACTAGCTATGTTACTCCATCCTCCTCTCTCCTCATTAACTCACTCGCCACATAAAGTAAATTCTGCTGAGTTGAATGACTTAGCATTCTTAGTGAGTTACTCCCACTATGAGTAGTCTAAAGAGAAGGAGGAGACGAGAGAGACGAGGAGGCGTGCGTGAGTTTGGGATTGTGCTGTTAATTTCGTGGTCAATGTTTCAAATGGTGGAGTGGATCAATGCATTTATTAATTAGGCTCAGTTAAGCATGCCATTAAACGTAGCATTTCCCTCTATGGATCTCATATGGTGTCCCCACACGCAGGCAGCATCGCAAGAGGAGAAGAAACACCATGCGACAACTTGCATCGGAAAAGGACATTCTCCTCCAACACGTTCCCTATTTTACCCCCTCTTGTCGTCGCCAACCTCTCTGACTTCAATCTTCCCACAGGCAGCACTCCCCCGAAGAGTGAAAGCCGACCTCCACCAAATCTAGTCCAGAACAGCATCCCACTCAGCTCCCCGCCGCCGGAGAAACACCTCAAACAGAAAGATCTGAGCTCCGAGAGAGGCGAGCAGGAGGGGAGGAAGCATACAGGCGTCAACTTGCCCCCCAACCAGTAGCAGCAGCCATGAGTGCCATGAAGTTTTGCCGTGAATGGTAAGCAGCGGCCAGGCTTTCCTTGTTGTTTCCTTGTTTGGGCGATGGATTTGGTCATCAGATCTTTTTTTCTTTTTTGTGTGGGGGCAGCAACAACATACTGTATCCCAAGGAGGACAGGGACCAGAAGGCGCTCCTCTTCGCCTGCAGGAACTGCGACCACCAGGTTTCTATTTCTCTTTCTCTCCTCAGCCCATCCAAAGATTTCTTCGCCCTTTAAGTCTTATCACTATGTTCCTGGAAACTATTGTGCCGTCTATATGTCTGTGGAACAAGATGAGAAGAGCAGCAATCCTTCGGTATTGTACAATCTGTGGTAGATTAATTGAGGAGTGGCCTGACCGTACTATTCTTAGGAAGAAATGAGATTGAGCAGATTGAGTTGAAATGGAAGTGCGCAAGGCTGTCAAAAAACTTGTGACATACTCCTACTGAAGTAGAGCTCGTTAGATTAGTCTATTGTTGTACCTAGACAGTCTTGTTCCTTCACTTGTGCAATATACACTATACCTTCTGTTGTATCAATTGAAATGCTCTGGAATTGCAGGAGGTCGCAGACAACAACTGTGTCTACAGGAACATCGTGCACCACAGCGCCGGAGAGTTCACCCAGGTGCTCCAGGACGTCGCCGGCGACCCGACTCTGCCCCGCACCAAGGAGGTCCGGTGCGCCGTCTGTGGCCACGGCGAAGCTGTCTTCTTCCAGGTAAACAAATTCAAGCCAAACACAAATTGTTGATCTTATTCAGAGGTTTAGCTACAAAGTTTTTGAACCTTGGTTCTGCTGTTCTGTAGGCCACCGCGAGGGGGGAAGAAGGGATGACGCTGTTCTTCGTCTGCTGCAACCCAAGCTGCGGCCATCGATGGAGAGAATGAGATTTTGATCAGCCAACCAGTGAATTCAACTCATGCAACATTCAGAGAGATGTTTTTTTCTTCCCAAGAGATTGTTTCCCCAAAGTAGCATTAATTGATTCGTATGTTTCAAATACATCTGGAGAGGAAAGCAATCAAATCAAAGGATGGGATGAGGACAATTTTGTTGGTGTTGTGTTCCCTTCTGCAATTTTTGCAGTAGCTTAAGCAGTAAATCTTGAGAACAGAGCATGTTCTGAATTTTCATTCATTCAAGCAAACAATCAACAGAGGACTCAATAATTTTGATTTGCATTGGCTGTTCTGTTGTAGATTAACTGGTATACTCTTATGCAGCTGTTTGAAAATTTGAACGGACAGGTAACAGTTTTCCAGTTATCACTGAAATGACCATTAAAACCAAGCAACAAGCTGGTCTGTGCAGAATTGCATTTGAGGTGCCAAAATATTGAAACATTTTACATTGCTGAATCCAGATCTTAAAGTGTGTTCATCCAGGTCAAATACAAGCTTGACACGCAGTTTTCATCATATTCATAGTGGTGGAATTATTTGTACTTGAGATTAACTGCTGAAGCTACTGTGGAATTATTCAAGCTAACGATGATTTAGATTGGCTTTTTTTTAAACAAGGCAAAAGACTTACCATTTTCATTAAATAAGAATAGTTGATAGTTTTGCGGTTTAAAGCGTAGGACACATGTTAGGACTTTGTATTTAAAGAAACTACTCTCTGATATTACATTACTCAAGAAACCCCGTGTGGCTGTTGCATGATGCCGGAAAACCTTTGCATTTCACTTCTTCCAAATCTCCCAAGACATAAGGACAATCAAGGAGGCCATAGCCTTCTCTCTTTTCTTTTCTCCAGAGCTAGGTTTGTCCACCAATCTTTAATAATTGCCTCGTTTGCCAAAGTGGATGGGTGGGTGTCATGGAAACCGGTCCAAGCTAAAATTTCCTCAAATTCTAAATAGGAGGTGATCAACCGATTCTTGAATTTGGTTGCAAAGCGGACAATTATTGCAATTTGGCCACCCCTTTTTTTGGAGCAGGTCTGTCCAGAATCTTATTTGAGATGCCAAAACAATCTAATTATAGGAGTACCATTTTTTTATAGAGCAAATACATATCTGAATCTTAAATTTGTTGGGTCTAGCAGAAAAGGATAACTGGATTACCCTATGGTACAACATGCACGCTTACAACCGCAGTACTATAATAATGCTTTAACAACCATCTCACTTGCTACAGACTACACAATGTATCTCATAATTATACTACAAGAGCAATCTCGATATTGTACAGCAAAAACGAAATTCAAAATTTTGCTCGAATCATTAATTACATATGTCCAGGATTGTTCACCCATAAAGCTACTATCGAGCCACAAAAAAAGTGTTAGAATTCTCTTTCCCATGATCACTGACGAGTATTGCTCTCTGTGAGGACATCCAAGAGGTGCTTCTGTCAGTTAAACATTGTCGAAACTTTCAGTAAAACTGGAGAGCCATGCATCACAAATAGGCTCCAGGGTATTTCATCCCATTGTTGAAATAACTTCATTTGCCCATGAAGGGAGAGGTGCTCGGAATGTGACAGGCAATTCAGTGACTGGGTGTACAAATGACAAACTCTCTGCATGCAACGCATGACCATCACAAGCCACATCGTTCCACTCGATCACTCCTCCGTACTTTACATCCCCTCTGATAGGGAACCCAAGGTACTGACAGTGCAGACGAATCTGATGTGTCCGACCACTTTGAGGATAGGCTCTAACAAAAATCATGTCGTTCTTCACATCACCGTTTGAAGTATGGTCAGCCGCCTTCTCTTGCACAGTAATCAACTCTATATCATCACTATCAACATTAGATGGTTCTCTAAACTGTCCTTTACCATTGGTTCCTAACAATTCAAATTTTGTGCTCATGTCCCTTACAGAGGACCCCCCTGGCAGTGTTCGGCCAACATCAGACATTGCATACACACGCCAAGCACCGTGTTTCGATCGCCCATGGCCAGAACATATCTTAATCTTGTCCCACGACGGTGGGTAACCTATGCAAAGAGCAAGATATGTTTTCTTGACTTTGTGCTCAGTAAAGGCCTTCACCAGCTTACCTGCAACCTTGTTGCATTTGGTGATGACCATGAGACCACTAGTATCACGATCCAGCCTGTTGGCAAGGTGAAGGTTAGGTCTATTTGAAGGATTCCCTGTGGGTAATGAAAGAGTTTCATTTAGTTAGAAATAGAAAAAATCAGTAACAATAGGAACTCACAGTAATAGATAGGTCACAACCTTAAATTGTGAAGGCCACTTTAACTGTACCAAAATATTCTAAACACCTACACTATACTCCCTCCTTTCCCATGAATAAGGTGCATGCGTTTTCCAAGATTTCTATTTGACCAAGAATTAGTCCAAATATATGAAAATTATCTATCTAATATAAAATTGGTATCATTAGAAAGAGTTTTTCAATACGAATCCGACGATATCAACTTTATACAACACAATCGAGGTATGGTTGATCAGTTTTTTTTTTGGCAAAGTTGTGTATTGCAATGCTTGTACGCCTTATTCATAGGAATGGAAGGAGTATCAGGTATTAAAATATTGAATGTTTATTTGCAGTTAAATTGTACACATTTCAGAAAAGAATTCTCAGGTTATAACTCCTAGCCTGGCATCAGTTGCTATCAAAAGCTTGCTCTAAAGAAAATTGCTGTCAGAAGAACTGCTAACAAGTGAGGGAACTCATTTGACCATCTCAACAAACTTTTCAAGATTATTTCGTGCAAGAATACTAGAACATGGTCGCGCATACGATTCCCCAATGGGAAAAAATAGAACATATAGTCCCACAATATGGCCCACCCGTCTATCCAATTTACATCCAATAGAAAAATGATGAATTCGGTCCTATAGCCATTTGTTTCGGTTGGTTCTATTTGGAAAATCAATTAACTAACTGTCTGACACTGCAAAGGTACTCATACCTTCCAGTCTTTTAGAGTATTACAGAACTCTGAAAACCCTTATGCTTCTTCATCTGCTCAGGTTCATATCTGTTGCTGTATGAAGCTCAAACTTACTGTAGACGCGTGTGAAATGGTGAATAGATTCAAAAGTTTTTCAGATGTGCGCTTGTGGCATTATGCACATCATCATAGCGTCATGTCTTACTAGTTGAAGTCATAAGTTTCAGCATTCAGCTGGTGGGATTGAGCTTGTAGTGAGTTCACTGCGTAGCTCATTCTTATCTGCTTCGAACTAGAGAGATTTAGGCAATCTACAAGCTTAGTTTGCATACATTGCAGACTACTGTAACCCTTGCCATCAGTCCATCACCACACGTATATATGCAACTGCGCATTACATCCATATTGCATTTTAAGTCTGCAAGTAAAAGGAGACTTTTCAATATCAACTACTACTTGCAGAAACCCAACTCTACGTGAACTGATATAAGAGCAAATCTTACGAATGAGACCAAGTCCTGACCAGCGACAAGAGAGCTCCCAGAGGTAAATATAACTAACAAAAAAAAGGTGGCATACTGTTAGAAAAGGAAGTTCAATTTTTGTCCAACAAACTAGTCGTGCATTGCCACTTCCTAAATCATAACTAATCTGCAAGCATTTGCTCTTAGAATCCACAAAGAAAAAGTGGGTTTCTGGTCTTCCTCTGCCAGAATTGTCAATACTGTTGGTTCACTTGGTTGTAATGTTTCAATTAGATCAGTTAAATGTGCAATCCTCTGGCATTGCTAAATACATGTCTACAGTAGGCAGAAAGCAACCAAATCTGAATTTCCCAGCAAGAACAACTCTTGAAATTGCCACACACGAGCAGCATCACAGTGCTACTATCAAAAGGTTGCTCTAAAGAAAATTGACACTGCCTACTAACTGAGCGATCTGTCTATATTCTAGAGCATTTTGATGTACCTGCAGCTTCGGTGGAGCAGGGGAGGGCGGAGAGGAGGGCCTCGCAGTAGACGCCGGCGGGCTTGTCGACTACGGAGAGCCACTCGTCCTCGAACACGATGGTGGCGGAGGAGTAGGCGCCGGAGCGGGCGGAAGCGGTCATGGCGCGCCGGAGCTCCACGTCCTTGGAGGCGGCCGGGTAGGGAGGGGACACTGGGCACGGGTACTCCCCGGTAGACTCAGCCGACATGGCCGCGTCCTCGACGCCTGCTACCGCGGCGGCTACGGCGATGCGGCGCGCGGGTGGCGGTGGGGAGGCGATGCGAGGCGAGAGGAGAGGGAGGAGGAGGGGTAGTCTCGTCATTTCATCCACAGAGGAGACCGGACCCAATAAAAAAAAGAGTCGTCTTGCTCCCCGCTCTCTTCTCCTGTCCCCAGCGGAAGAAAACCAACCCTAACCTCCTCCGTCCCCGCCTACTCCGGCGAGCCGCGGGCGCCCACCACCTGCCCTGGGCGTCCTGCGGTCTTCTGAAGAGGTTCCGCTGCGAATCTGAAGCTCGAGGGCTGAGGAGCGGGAGGTGACGGTGGGTGATTTACCGATTTGGGGAGTGGGGCAGGATGGGGTCGTCGTCGAAGGTGGTGCAGCCGGAGGAGGTGCTGGAGTCGCTCAAGAACGACGGCACCGTCGACGCGCTCCGCATGAAGATCATCGCCCAGCTCAAGGCCAACGTATGCTTCCGGCCCTTCTACCACATCCTTCCTCTTTCTAATCCCCTTCTCCCCCCGCCTGCTTGCGATCTTGCTCTCGGTGCCGAGGTCCGTCGTTGTGAGGTCTCTGATTGCAAGGTGGCAGATGGAGTATAGATTAGTAGAGAAGCCACCACGGTCATGGCTATGGACTCTTTCGAGCATTTTGTGCTACTGCTGAGCGTAAAAAATCACCTAGTCATTTGGAAGCATTCTTTTTTGTGCCTTCTTCATGTGATCAACAGGAAATTTCGTGTGGCAGGATAATTCTGCACAATGTACTAATGTATAAGTTTTGACTTTTGCCCAGTAGCTATGTTATGCAATGTATTTTTCATCACATTTTCCTCACATTGCTTTTATGTGAGATTGGATTGATTAATGGAATAGTTAGTTCGCACATCGGGACTAAACCCTTTTTTTATATTGGATTTCAGGAGGATATGAAGAAAAATACTATGATGATGGTGGAGCAAAGCAAAGTTCTGAAGACTCCTGGCGCTGAGAAAAAGACCAAGAGGGAGCTGTTTGACGCCCTTCGGCAGGAATTAGAGTAAGCACTAATATGGTATCACATAACAGAATGCGCTCAATAATGAATTTTCCAACATATTTTTTTGGTTTGGATTTGGTTTTAGCATATATACTGCTTTACGCTGTACATTATTTTAAGCTAAAATATTTGTGAGTTTGACTTTGTGAGCACACACGATACTCCATGACAATAGATTTGTGCTTATCTTATCTATTTGCTAACCTCTGGTCTCTGCTTGTTTAAAAGTATTTGTGATCTATCGCTCTGTTCCATAATATAAGCTGTTTTAGCGAACTTTTGTTTTGCTAAAACGGCTTATATTATGGAACCGAGGTAGTATATCCCAGCGATATGATATAGAGTGGTTCATTTAGTT